>NW_026961974.1:0-69636 GCF_036172605.1 Pelobates fuscus | reverse complement strand
CTTCGGATGCAGCCGAAGTTGCCGAAGTGTTGAAGTTACCGAAGGTGTCGAAGTCGTCGAAGTGACCGGCATCGGACAAAGGACCACGTGGCGGCGGCCATTTTAACTCGAACACCGCCGACCCGTACCATCGACTGCACTTCGACACTTCGACTAAAGTCGAAGTACCGAACACACTTCGAACGGGACTTAGTCGTTTTTATACCAGGAAGGGACCGACCGCACAGCCCAAATCCATGGAACTATTTTGGGCAAGAAAAGGTGCTTGCGGTCGGTCATAAAAGGACTTCCGTGTAACTTTTTATTTACTGAAGGGATTGGTATGATTTTTGAGAGTGTTTATGTTTAAAGTATGCTGAGTCTGAATATGTTGTTTTTATGTGGATGTGATGTATGGTTTCAAAGTTATGAAAGTTGTGTAAAAGTATATTTTAAACTGTATGCATAATGGGATTATGTGTCACACTAAGGGGAGGGGATGTGTGGGAGGTAACCTCTGTGTCATTGGTTCTTTTATGCCTCCCCCTGGGTGTGGCCTGTATGTGTGAGTTGGAAATAAAAGCCAGGCTGGATGAGCTAGTCTGTTGTTGCTGTTTAACCCTGAAGCTGGAATGTGTCTCTTTCTTGGGGGGAAAGGGGACTGTATGCCGACTGCCAGGAGTGTAAGCTGTTCGTATTGCTTTTCCTGTTCGGCTGATTCCAGGGTTCGTGTGTCTGCTGTTCGAGAGTTGGTGAATTCGTGCAGTTTGGGAGTTCGGGAAGTTGGTGCTTATAGTAGCTGCTGGTCTATGGAAAAGGGGATTATCGCCTAAACTGGGTTTTATCCTCTTGTAAGCAAAACGGTCCGTTACACCAACAACCAATACCGTTCGCAGAACTCCCCCAAATTACGCCATACCGTACCTTCGACATGTTCCGCCACATCCAGATCAAAAGCTTCCTCGAAACACCGGCAATTCAACAAGCAGGCACCAAAGCACTCACACCCTTTGAAAAACAATGCATACAATCCCTGTGACGAAGTGCCCTTCGCCACTTTGTCCTGGAGAGGCCTGCTTGCCTGCCTCCTCCCCTGCGACTATGGTCCTGGACTATATTGCACTGTAAACCCTGTATTCGGGCATATGGATTTGTATTAGGCTGTCTTGAACCCTTTAACTATGCTGTAGGTCTGGACTGCTAATATAACCGAACAGCCAGGGGATTTAGGCGAATATATTGCATGGGAATACCATTACTGGAGAATACAGCCGTTCGTATGATTTCATACGAATTCTTTGTGCTCTGAATAGGTGGCCGCCATTTCGGGACTTTTACACGTGTTCGCGGCCATCTTGCGTGCGAACAGCGGTGTTTGCCTGTGAACGCATGGAACTGAAATCGGAAGCGCAAACAGGCGAATACCGCTAAGACCTCCAGACATCCAGAACTACGTACGGAAACTACCGAACGACCGGCCGTTCGGTAGTTATACTTAACTTAGTATGAGGATTCTAGCGATCACAAAGATGCGAATGGATGGCAAGAATTTCGTCTATTTTACCGTGCGAACGGAGACCGACCGCAAGGCCAAAACTCATGGAACTATTTTCGGCTAGTTGGTCTGTGTGGTCGGTCAAAACTTTGGAGCTCTGTATCTCCCGAACCATTCATCCGAATGGACTGATTTTTGGACAGACTGTTCCCCTGAACAAGGGCTATTTGGGGATACCAGATTTAAAGCTGTACCCCCTGTTTTTGGGGTACATCCAGAACTTGAGTAAAATAATGTACGTTTTAATTGGGTTATGTGTTTATCTGAGGGGAGGAGACGTGGGGGTGTTACCATGCATGTGATTGGTCAATTTCATCCTCCCCCTGGGAGTGTCCTGTATGTACCTGATCCTAATAAAAAGCAGGCTGGGTGTTCCAGTCCTCAGACCTCTTCTGACCCTCAATACGTAGCCTTGTCTCGTTATTGGAGGGAACTGCTATATCACACTGGGGATTGCTATGCGCTGCATATTCCCCTGAGCTCTTAATCACTTAGCTCTTGTAAGAGCTTGTTCCGGATACGCTCTACTGGAGGAGAGGTCTTCCCCACACGGTCCTGGAGGACAGAAGCCGATCCAGGGTGGAAGGAAGACGGCGCGGCTCCAGTTAAGCTACGGCGGTTGTGGAGCCTGCGGTGGTTGTGGTGTCGTCTGCAGTGCTTGGAGTCCTCTGAGAGCGCTAGGAGCATCCATCAACGGAGGGTACTCGGTCGGGGTACACGGAGCTCCGTTACATTGGTGGCAGCGGTGGGATGGCGTCCTAGTGCGAGGAGAAGCAGCTCAGAGACACTGGTAACGTTTGGAGTTACAATTGAGGGCAACGCTAGCCATTGGGCAGCGCCCCTGGCTACAACGAGATGGAATCAGCTGGTTTGCGGACAGCGTTCCATGATGAGGAGGAGAAGGAGGCCGCAGATTACAGGGATGCAGCCAGAAAGGAACTCTGGTATGATGCCCTGGAAGACGCCCAGTGGCGGCGAGGTGAGAGTCTCCCCAGTGATGAGCAGCGGCTACAGAAGCGTGTGGCAATGCGAATGTGTCTATTGGGAGAGCAGCCCCTGGATGAATGGGTGGCAAGACTAGAGACCCTGGTATGGCGAGAGATCGGGTTAGACAACGCATACCAGGCCCTCTGGTGGCATACCATTCGACTTACTCCCTGGACAGCCGAGCACGACTTACCGGAGGGGGATGATTATGATGGTCCTGGTCTACTTCTGGACGCCATGGAGGAGGAGCCTGATTTCGGCAGCACGGAGGAGTCTAGGTTCTGGGACATCTACGACTACCGGATGGGCATGTATGTCTGGGCTGACGAACGAGAGGTGAGAAAAGACATGACCCACCTGGCAACAAGGGAGTGGGAGCTGGAGCAGGACTACCTACACCTGCTCAGCTTCGTGCAGCCCCAACCTACCCGACAAGCAGAACCAGACCTCCCTGACTGGTCCGGCGATGCCCTCCAGATGGCAGGTAGAGATGGGACCGAGGTCTCTCTACCGGCCCTACAGGGATGCTGGGCAACCAACCCAGATCTCCAGCGGCAGTGGGAGTTACAGGGGGACGAAGGTGCCGTCCTTCCCCCCCAGCAGCAGTGTGTCCTACAGAGAGCAGAGACAGTTGGTCCCTCTCTACAGCAACAGGACAATGGTAAGGGAGTGGAGACAGGCGGTCTCCCTCTCCAGCGGCAGTGTGTACCCCAGGGGGCCGAAGGTGCCGTCCTTCCCTCCCAGCAGCAGTGTGTCCTACAGAGAGCAGAGACAGTTGGTCCCTCTCTACAGCAACAGGACAATGTTACGGGAGTGGAGACAGGCGGTCTCCCTCCCCAGCGGCAGCCTGTGTTTCCGGGAAAGGAGCACAGCACCCCCTCTCCCCAGCGGCAGCTTACCCTAACAAGGGGAGACACCAATCCCCCAGACGGCGCAGATGGGACCGTGGTCTCTGTGCCTGACCTACAGGGATGCTGGACAGCCTTTCCAGATCCCCAACTACCCTCACCGGGACACCCAGAGGAGGGGGTAAGTACACATTCCCCTCCCCAGGTGACTCCTAGCGTGGCACCAGAGTTAACAGAGGCAATGTTAACCCCTACTGACGTCCATGTTCCCTTGGCTACTGAGCCGGACTATGTCCCAAGCATCCCAGCAGAAGAGCTGGCAGCTGGGCAGAGTGCAGTCGGCCTCTGCCCTACCTTTGTCCCTGGTCCAGAGCCTGATGTCCTGCAGGCTACCCCAGCAGAAGAGCTGGCATCTGGGCAGAGTGCAGTTGGCCTCTGCCCTTCAAGTACCCTCGGCATGTGGCCTCATTACCACAGCCAAATACCCAGGTGCAGTGACTGTGTGTTGTGGGTGGGCTGTTCCTGTACTTTGATGTTGTGGGGGGGCTACTCGGACATCTGTTTATTGTGGGTTGGTGGATCGACTAACGGAGGCACTGACCGACAGAAGGTCAGGTGCCTGGTTAGTCTTCCCCCCAAAGGGGAGATGTGTGACGAAGTGCCCTTCGCCACTTTGTCCTGGAGAGGCCTGCTTGCCTGCCTCCTCCCCTGCGACTATGGTCCTGGACTATATTGCACTGTAAACCCTGTATTCGGGCATATGGATTTGTATTAGGCTGTCTTGAACCCTTTAACTATGCTGTAGGTCTGGACAGCTAATATAACCGAACAGCCAGGGGATTTAGGCGAATATATTGCATGGGAATACCATTACTGGAGAATACAGCCGTTCGTATGATTTCATACGAATTCTTTGTGCTCTGAATAGGTGGCCGCCATTTCGGGACTTTTACACGTGTTCGCGGCCATCTTGCGTGCGAACAGC
Source organism: Pelobates fuscus (assembly GCF_036172605.1). Lineage (NCBI taxonomy): Eukaryota > Metazoa > Chordata > Amphibia > Anura > Pelobatidae > Pelobates > Pelobates fuscus. The sequence continues at coordinate 65,282 of NW_026961974.1, read as the reverse complement.
GGTGTTTGCCTGTGAACGCATGGAACTGAAATCGGAAGCGCAAACAGGCGAATACCGTTAAGACCTCCAGACATCCAGAACTACGTACGGAAACTACCGAACGACCGGCCGTTCGGTAGTTATACTTAACTTAGTATGAGGATTCTAGCGATCACAAAGATGCGAATGGATGGCAAGAATTTCGTCTATTTTACCGTGCGAACGGAGACCGACCGCAAGGCCAAAACTCATGGAACTATTTTCGGCTAGTTGGTCTGTGCGGTCGGTCAAAACTTTGGAGCTCTGTATCTCCCGAACCATTCATCCGAATGGACTGATTTTTGGACAGACTGTTCCCCTGAACAAGGGCTATTTGGGGATACCAGATTTAAAGCTGTACCCCCTGTTTTTGGGGTACATCCAGAACTTGAGTAAAATAATGTACGTTTTAATTGGGTTATGTGTTTATCTGAGGGGAGGAGACGTGGGGGTGTTACCATGCATGTGATTGGTCAATTTCATCCTCCCCCTGGGAGTGTCCTGTATGTACCTGATCCTAATAAAAAGCAGGCTGGGTGTTCCAGTCCTCAGACCTCTTCTGACCCTCAATACGTAGCCTTGTCTCGTTATTGGAGGGAACTGCTATATCACACTGGGGATTGCTATGCGCTGCATATTCCCCTGAGCTCTTAATCACTTAGCTCTTGTAAGAGCTTGTTCCGGATACGCTCTACTGGAGGAGAGGTCTTCCCCACACGGTCCTGGAGGACAGAAGCCGATCCAGGGTGGAAGGAAGACGGCGCGGCTCCAGTTAAGCTACGGCGGTTGTGGAGCCTGCGGTGGTTGTGGTGTCGTCTGCAGTGCTTGGAGTCCTCTGAGAGCGCTAGGAGCATCCATCAACGGAGGGTACTCGGTCGGGGTACACGGAGCTCCGTTACATTGGTGGCAGCGGTGGGATGGCGTCCTAGTGCGAGGAGAAGCAGCTCAGAGACACTGGTAACGTTTGGAGTTACAATTGAGGGCAACGCTAGCCATTGGGAAGCGCCCCTGGCTACAACGAGATGGAATCAGCTGGTTTGCGGACAGCGTTCCATGATGAGGAGGAGAAGGAGGCCGCAGATTACAGGGATGCAGCCAGAAAGGAACTCTGGTATGATGCCCTGGAAGACGCCCAGTGGCGGCGAGGTGAGAGTCTCCCCAGTGATGAGCAGCGGCTACAGAAGCGTGTGGCAATGCGAATGTGTCTATTGGGAGAGCAGCCCCTGGATGAATGGGTGGCAAGACTAGAGACCCTGGTATGGCGAGAGATCGGGTTAGACAACGCATACCAGGCCCTCTGGTGGCATACCATTCGACTTACTCCCTGGACAGCCGAGCACGACTTACCGGAGGGGGATGATTATGATGGTCCTGGTCTACTTCTGGACGCCATGGAGGAGGAGCCTGATTTCGGCAGCACGGAGGAGTCTAGGTTCTGGGACATCTACGACTACCGGATGGGCATGTATGTCTGGGCTGACGAACGAGAGGTGAGAAAAGACATGACCCACCTGGCAACAAGGGAGTGGGAGCTGGAGCAGGACTACCTACACCTGCTCAGCTTCGTGCAGCCCCAACCTACCCGACAAGCAGAACCAGACCTCCCTGACTGGTCCGGCGATGCCCTCCAGATGGCAGGTAGAGATGGGACCGAGGTCTCTCTACCGGCCCTACAGGGATGCTGGGCAACCAACCCAGATCTCCAGCGGCAGTGGGAGTTACAGGGGGACGAAGGTGCCGTCCTTCCCCCCCAGCAGCAGTGTGTCCTACAGAGAGCAGAGACAGTTGGTCCCTCTCTACAGCAACAGGACAATGGTAAGGGAGTGGAGACAGGCGGTCTCCCTCTCCAGCGGCAGTGTGTACCCCAGGGGGCCGAAGGTGCCGTCCTTCCCTCCCAGCAGCAGTGTGTCCTACAGAGAGCAGAGACAGTTGGTCCCTCTCTACAGCAACAGGACAATGTTACGGGAGTGGAGACAGGCGGTCTCCCTCCCCAGCGGCAGCCTGTGTTTCCGGGAAAGGAGCACAGCACCCCCTCTCCCCAGCGGCAGCTTACCCTAACAAGGGGAGACACCAATCCCCCAGACGGCGCAGATGGGACCGTGGTCTCTGTGCCTGACCTACAGGGATGCTGGACAGCCTTTCCAGATCCCCAACTACCCTCACCGGGACACCCAGAGGAGGGGGTAAGTACACATTCCCCTCCCCAGGTGACTCCTAGCGTGGCACCAGAGTTAACAGAGGCAATGTTAACCCCTACTGACGTCCATGTTCCCTTGGCTACTGAGCCGGACTATGTCCCAAGCATCCCAGCAGAAGAGCTGGCAGCTGGGCAGAGTGCAGTCGGCCTCTGCCCTACCTTTGTCCCTGGTCCAGAGCCTGATGTCCTGCAGGCTACCCCAGCAGAAGAGCTGGCATCTGGGCAGAGTGCAGTTGGCCTCTGCCCTTCAAGTACCCTCGGCATGTGGCCTCATTACCACAGCCAAATACCCAGGTGCAGTGACTGTGTGTTGTGGGTGGGCTGTTCCTGTACTTTGATGTTGTGGGGGGGCTACTCGGACATCTGTTTATTGTGGGTTGGTGGATCGACTAACGGAGGCACTGACCGACAGAAGGTCAGGTGCCTGGTTAGTCTTCCCCCCAAAGGGGAGATGTGTGACGAAGTGCCCTTCGCCACTTTGTCCTGGAGAGGCCTGCTTGCCTGCCTCCTCCCCTGCGACTATGGTCCTGGACTATATTGCACTGTAAACCCTGTATTCGGGCATATGGATTTGTATTAGGCTGTCTTGAACCCTTTAACTATGCTGTAGGTCTGGACAGCTAATATAACCGAACAGCCAGGGGATTTAGGCGAATATATTGCATGGGAATACCATTACTGGAGAATACAGCCGTTCGTATGATTTCATACGAATTCTTTGTGCTCTGAATAGGTGGCCGCCATTTCGGGACTTTTACACGTGTTCGCGGCCATCTTGCGTGCGAACAGCGGTGTTTGCCTGTGAACGCATGGAACTGAAATCGGAAGCGCAAACAGGCGAATACCGTTAAGACCTCCAGACATCCAGAACTACGTACGGAAACTACCGAACGACCGGCCGTTCGGTAGTTATACTTAACTTAGTATGAGGATTCTAGCGATCACAAAGATGCGAATGGATGGCAAGAATTTCGTCTATTTTACCGTGCGAACGGAGACCGACCGCAAGGCCAAAACTCATGGAACTATTTTCGGCTAGTTGGTCTGTGCGGTCGGTCAAAACTTTGGAGCTCTGTATCTCCCGAACCATTCATCCGAATGGACTGATTTTTGGACAGACTGTTCCCCTGAACAAGGGCTATTTGGGGATACCAGATTTAAAGCTGTACCCCCTGTTTTTGGGGTACATCCAGAACTTGAGTAAAATAATGTACGTTTTAATTGGGTTATGTGTTTATCTGAGGGGAGGAGACGTGGGGGTGTTACCATGCATGTGATTGGTCAATTTCATCCTCCCCCTGGGAGTGTCCTGTATGTACCTGATCCTAATAAAAAGCAGGCTGGGTGTTCCAGTCCTCAGACCTCTTCTGACCCTCAATACGTAGCCTTGTCTCGTTATTGGAGGGAACTGCTATATCACACTGGGGATTGCTATGCGCTGCATATTCCCCTGAGCTCTTAATCACTTAGCTCTTGTAAGAGCTTGTTCCGGATACGCTCTACTGGAGGAGAGGTCTTCCCCACACGGTCCTGGAGGACAGAAGCCGATCCAGGGTGGAAGGAAGACGGCGCGGCTCCAGTTAAGCTACGGCGGTTGTGGAGCCTGCGGTGGTTGTGGTGTCGTCTGCAGTGCTTGGAGTCCTCTGAGAGCGCTAGGAGCATCCATCAACGGAGGGTACTCGGTCGGGGTACACGGAGCTCCGTTACATTGGTGGCAGCGGTGGGATGGCGTCCTAGTGCGAGGAGAAGCAGCTCAGAGACACTGGTAACGTTTGGAGTTACAATTGAGGGCAACGCTAGCCATTGGGAAGCGCCCCTGGCTACAACGAGATGGAATCAGCTGGTTTGCGGACAGCGTTCCATGATGAGGAGGAGAAGGAGGCCGCAGATTACAGGGATGCAGCCAGAAAGGAACTCTGGTATGATGCCCTGGAAGACGCCCAGTGGCGGCGAGGTGAGAGTCTCCCCAGTGATGAGCAGCGGCTACAGAAGCGTGTGGCAATGCGAATGTGTCTATTGGGAGAGCAGCCCCTGGATGAATGGGTGGCAAGACTAGAGACCCTGGTATGGCGAGAGATCGGGTTAGACAACGCATACCAGGCCCTCTGGTGGCATACCATTCGACTTACTCCCTGGACAGCCGAGCACGACTTACCGGAGGGGGATGATTATGATGGTCCTGGTCTACTTCTGGACGCCATGGAGGAGGAGCCTGATTTCGGCAGCACGGAGGAGTCTAGGTTCTGGGACATCTACGACTACCGGATGGGCATGTATGTCTGGGCTGACGAACGAGAGGTGAGAAAAGACATGACCCACCTGGCAACAAGGGAGTGGGAGCTGGAGCAGGACTACCTACACCTGCTCAGCTTCGTGCAGCCCCAACCTACCCGACAAGCAGAACCAGACCTCCCTGACTGGTCCGGCGATGCCCTCCAAATGGCAGGTAGAGATGGGACCGAGGTCTCTCTACCGGCCCTACAGGGATGCTGGGCAACCAACCCAGATCTCCAGCGGCAGTGGGAGTTACAGGGGGACGAAGGTGCCGTCCTTCCCCCCCAGCAGCAGTGTGTCCTACAGAGAGCAGAGACAGTTGGTCCCTCTCTACAGCAACAGGACAATGGTAAGGGAGTGGAGACAGGCGGTCTCCCTCTCCAGCGGCAGTGTGTACCCCAGGGGGCCGAAGGTGCCGTCCTTCCCTCCCAGCAGCAGTGTGTCCTACAGAGAGCAGAGACAGTTGGTCCCTCTCTACAGCAACAGGACAATGTTACGGGAGTGGAGACAGGCGGTCTCCCTCCCCAGCGGCAGCCTGTGTTTCCGGGAAAGGAGCACAGCACCCCCTCTCCCCAGCGGCAGCTTACCCTAACAAGGGGAGACACCAATCCCCCAGACGGCGCAGATGGGACCGTGGTCTCTGTGCCTGACCTACAGGGATGCTGGACAGCCTTTCCAGATCCCCAACTACCCTCACCGGGACACCCAGAGGAGGGGGTAAGTACACATTCCCCTCCCCAGGTGACTCCTAGCGTGGCACCAGAGTTAACAGAGGCAATGTTAACCCCTACTGACGTCCATGTTCCCTTGGCTACTGAGCCGGACTATGTCCCAAGCATCCCAGCAGAAGAGCTGGCAGCTGGGCAGAGTGCAGTCGGCCTCTGCCCTACCTTTGTCCCTGGTCCAGAGCCTGATGTCCTGCAGGCTACCCCAGCAGAAGAGCTGGCATCTGGGCAGAGTGCAGTTGGCCTCTGCCCTTCAAGTTTGCGGACAGCAAACCACAGCCAAATACCCAGGTGCAGTGACTGTGTGTTGTGGGTGGGCTGTTCCTGTACTTTGATGTTGTGGGGGGGCTACTCGGACATCTGTTTATTGTGGGTTGGTGGATCGACTAACGGAGGCACTGACCGACAGAAGGTCAGGTGCCTGGTTAGTCTTCCCCCCAAAGGGGAGATGTGTGACGAAGTGCCCTTCGCCACTTTGTCCTGGAGAGGCCTGCTTGCCTGCCTCCTCCCCTGCGACTATGGTCCTGGACTATATTGCACTGTAAACCCTGTATTCGGGCATATGGATTTGTATTAGGCTGTCTTGAACCCTTTAACTATGCTGTAGGTCTGGACAGCTAATATAACCGAACAGCCAGGGGATTTAGGCGAATATATTGCATGGGAATACCATTACTGGAGAATACAGCCGTTCGTATGATTTCATACGAATTCTTTGTGCTCTGAATAGGTGGCCGCCATTTCGGGACTTTTACACGTGTTCGCGGCCATCTTGCGTGCGAACAGCGGTGTTTGCCTGTGAACGCATGGAACTGAAATCGGAAGCGCAAACAGGCGAATACCGTTAAGACCTCCAGACATCCAGAACTACGTACGGAAACTACCGAACGACCGGCCGTTCGGTAGTTATACTTAACTTAGTATGAGGATTCTAGCGATCACAAAGATGCGAATGGATGGCAAGAATTTCGTCTATTTTACCGTGCGAACGGAGACCGACCGCAAGGCCAAAACTCATGGAACTATTTTCGGCTAGTTGGTCTGTGCGGTCGGTCAAAACTTTGGAGCTCTGTATCTCCCGAACCATTCATCCGAATGGACTGATTTTTGGACAGACTGTTCCCCTGAACAAGGGCTATTTGGGGATACCAGATTTAAAGCTGTACCCCCTGTTTTTGGGGTACATCCAGAACTTGAGTAAAATAATGTACGTTTTAATTGGGTTATGTGTTTATCTGAGGGGAGGAGACGTGGGGGTGTTACCATGCATGTGATTGGTCAATTTCATCCTCCCCCTGGGAGTGTCCTGTATGTACCTGATCCTAATAAAAAGCAGGCTGGGTGTTCCAGTCCTCAGACCTCTTCTGACCCTCAATACGTAGCCTTGTCTCGTTATTGGAGGGAACTGCTATATCACACTGGGGATTGCTATGCGCTGCATATTCCCCTGAGCTCTTAATCACTTAGCTCTTGTAAGAGCTTGTTCCGGATACGCTCTACTGGAGGAGAGGTCTTCCCCACACGGTCCTGGAGGACAGAAGCCGATCCAGGGTGGAAGGAAGACGGCGCGGCTCCAGTTAAGCTACGGCGGTTGTGGAGCCTGCGGTGGTTGTGGTGTCGTCTGCAGTGCTTGGAGTCCTCTGAGAGCGCTAGGAGCATCCATCAACGGAGGGTACTCGGTCGGGGTACACGGAGCTCCGTTACAATCCCCAACTCAAAAAGGCCAAATATCTGCGCTCCATGGCAACGAAGATCCTCCACACAAACATACCACTAGACCCGTGGACGTGGCTCCTATCCAAACCACTAACAAACACACCCAGGGGTCAAAACAAGTTAATAGTTAAAATCGCACTGGCCACAAGAAGAGCCATAGCTGAAAAATGGGGTAGCCCCGACACCCCATCACTCGACACGGTCCACCGCAAGATAAAAGAGACAATCAAAATAGATTAAATGTCCGCTCTGATCCATGACACGACCACACACTTCCATAGAATATGGGACCCATGGTTCTATGAATTCCCACTCCCCACCTAAAACATACACGGACACACCACACATAGAGAAGCTCTACGGGCACCCTACCATAGACCTCCAAAAGGCGCCACAAAAACACATAACCTAACCCAACTCCCCCGAACCACAACCACACAGGCACAACCCAAAGGACCCGAATGGACACAAGCCCGCCACAACACAGACAAACAACACGCTGTCACGTTCACAGTAAATGATGTGGAACACAACTGCAGATTTCTTTGGACTTTGATATTTTATTAAGACACTTAGATGGAACTGAGACTTCAGTTCCAGAATTACAGGTACTGTTTCTTTAAATAATAAACGGTTTGCTTCAGTTAGCAATGACAAGGTTCAGAATTCATTAGAGTCCGTGATTCTTGTTAACAGTTCAAATTATAAGAGATCGTATACATTGGAATTATCAGTAGCAAGACTGGTGCAGCAGAACTTAAATAGTACTTGTATTGAGGGATGCTGTAGCAGGCTTGCTGGACAACTTGATAGCAAACTTTAGTAAGTTGAAATAAAGACTTTCTGTAGCAAGACAGGTACAGCTGAACTTGAATAATACTTGATTTGAGGAAAGCTGTAGCAGGCTTGCTGGACAACTTGATAGCAGACTTTAGTATGAAGAAATAAGACTATCTGTAGCAAGACAGGTACAGCTGAACTTGAATAATAATTGATTTGAGGAAAGCTGTAGCAGGCTTGCTGGACAACTTGATAGCAGACTTTAGTAAGTTGAAATAAAGCTTTAGCATTGTTAGCTCTTATCTCAGAGACTGTAAGTTACTTAGCTTCTAGAAGTAGAGGGATTGTGTCCCCAGCTCTCCTCTGAGGCGGTTGCTTCAGTGAATGGTTGCAGAGAGTGCAGGCACTTGTCGGTGAAGAGGAGAGATGTTGGGGACTTGAATATTCCTCCAGTCCGGTCCAGTAGCATGTGGTCGTCTCAGCGAGGTATGTGAGCCGGTGAATTAGGTGCGGTACGCGTTTCAATAATCCAGCGTCTATCAGCTGGTGCGGTCGCATTAAATAGCAGACCGCGTCAATGGGGGTGTGGCTAAGCTCCGTCAAACCCGGAAGCATGAGGAGACATCGGGAGGCTTAAGGCCTGACAGTACCCCCCCCTTAATGAGCAACCTCAGGGTGCAATCTCAACATGATTTAGAAGGGTAGCGTCTGTGAAAAGCGGAAATCAATTTGTCAGCATGGATCCCAGAGGAGTTTTCCCAAGTATCTTCATCAATTCCATATCCCTTCCATCTAACGAGGTATTGTAAAGAGCCATGATGAATCCTTGAATTCAGAATTTTGTGAATCTCGTATTCTTCTATACCTTGGACTAGAACAGGATCAGGAGAAGTAGTTACAGCTCCATGGAAAGGATGAGGATGATGAGTTTTAAGTAAGGATACATGGAAAACAGGATGAATTTTCAAAGTAGATGGAAGCTTCAATTCAACAACATTACAGTTGATTATTGACTTAATTGGAAATGGACCATGAAAAAGGGAACTTAACTTCTTAGATGGCCAATTTATGAAAATGTCCTTTGAGGAAAGCCAGACAAGATCCCCAATCCCATAATCGGGGGAAGATTTTTCTTTCATATCAAAATTTTTTCTTTGAGTGGATGATGCAAATTCCAAAAGTTCATGTAAAAATTGGAATAAAGATGACATGTGAGAGATTTGATTCGAAACGGAGGAGTTAGACGAAAGACTTGTTTGAGCAGGAAACAAGGAGTGATGAAATCCATAGTTGGAGAAAAATGGAGTCATTTTGCTATTAGTATGATAGGAGTTGTTGTATACGAATTCTGCCATGGGCAACCAGGTTATCCAATCATCTTGTAAGTGAGAACAATAACATCGTAGATATTGCTCTAAGCATTGGTTGACTCTTTCAATTTGTCCATCAGTTTGGGGATGATATGCAGATGACAGTTTACGTTGGATACGATGTCAGGGTATTTATATCGGCAGACATTTTGTGCTATGATAGAAATACAAAGTGTATATTCTGAAGTCATTGCTAAACCGACCAGACTCCATTTTGTATCTTCAAGTTAACAAAGAGACACAAAATTCTATCCTTTCTCTTTGACTGACTGCTCTGCCCAAGCTGAATGGAATGTGTATATAAACAAGCCAAATAGATAAGACATTGAGAACGGGGGATGGACAGACTGTATAAATTCTATTCCCAGACTTAGGTGACAGAGGAGATTAAACAATTAAATTTTACTTTCGATATTGTACAACGTCCCATTATAGTTTAAGGTGAAACTTAGTTCACAAACTATCAATTTTAGGAATTATAGCAGAACTTGCAGACGCATGGTCTGGACAAAACTGAGAAAGACCCTTTGATCTGACAGAAGATTTGAGTTATTGAATACATAAAGATAACGTAAATGACGTCAAAAATAGCCACCAGGAAAAGTTAACTCTTTCCTGGATAGGTATGTCTAGTGGAACAAGGCTGCCCTCTTGAGTTCGAATATTAAATTGGTTACCTAGAAGGGAACCACACCCCACATTTGTGATTGGCTATCACCTAAGGAATTTTTCCCTTTAAAAAGTTAAGACAAGGGAAGAGAGGGATGGAGGGATTCGAAGATTCAAAGATTGAAGAGAGGCATTACAACACTCTGGGGATTCAGAGAGATCCAGGCAGAATCGGGCGACCAGAGTATCCAAGAAACTCTCACACTCCATGCAGAGAAAGAGATCTATGACATTTAGCTACCTGAGGATATCTGATGAGAAAATATCTACTTAACTGGTAAATATACAGACATTTAATTAATTAATTAAAATTAATTAAAATTAATAGCATGATATATGACTGGATAAATCATGTCTGATTTCATATTTAGAAATCTTAATTATTAAAGAATATATATATGGTTATAGCATCCTATCTGCAGCTGGGATTAATATAGCCATTAATGTATTTGTGTGATTAATATCACGTTAGCATATCATGACCATTTATCCAGCTGTATTGATTGGCTCTAAAATAAGATAAAATATCTGTTTAGACAAATGAATTAAAATATCAGCTTATGTAACATGTAGATTTCTCATTGGATGGATCAAGGAGTGGTTATTGACTATTTAAATATTATTTTTATTTAATATTACATAGGAATAGATCTTAAATCCCTAGAAGAGGTTTAACCAGCATTGAAAGGGTTATTTCTAACTGCTAGCTAAGTTCTATTGCCCTACACTGTAGCTCTGTGTGTGAAACTCACATTCTTTCTCCCTGTAAAGCCTATCATAAATTGTCCTGACAGCTAAGTGCTGTAGAGGCGTTTATATTAACCAGGAAGTAAATGGCCTATTGTATTGCATATATTGTTTTATACTGAATATTCATTGATTATTGCCATATTGTATTGCATATTGTTATACTCGAATTCCATTGATTATTATCATGCATGTTACTCATCATTATTATTTAAATTGTTAAGAAATAAATATCTATTTTTATAACAATTTGTGATTTTTAATTACCGGTATATGGTTATACATTTCATTTAACACAATAACGATTAAGGATCTGAGAATTGAAAATCGTGGGCAATTCTCATCTGTTTACTATTATTATCCCATAAATATCCCCACAAATTGGAGGCACTGCTGAGATTGTTTAAATTGAAATTATATTCCATATACAATAATAATATTTGTGTAATTCATGCAATTAATCTTAATATAGAAAAGAGTTTTGTATTGAGATTAAATCACTGTATAAAATATGGCCAGCGGCAGCGAGACATCTGTAACAGATAATACTGAAATAATTGAAGAATTAAGAAAAAATGCTCTAATCAATATTCATAAACATATGAAAAATGATTTAAGCTATGACGTTTGGTTAAAGAGCGTAGAATGGGATGCTAAACGGACGCTTATGACTGATGAACACATACTGAAACAACTTAAAGTAATTGCTGAACAAAAGAACATAGAGAAAAAGATGGGGTACATTATACACTCCTGGCCTTTCTTTATGACAGCACTTCTTAAGGCGTTAGATGAAAACAAGGTATTGAATACCAAACTGGACACGTACAGTGAACAATTTGGCATTCAAGATGGGAAATACCAAGATTTACTTGCTGAGCATAAAACTCGTCAGGCTGATCATGAAAAAGAAATGACAGCTTTGATGGATAAATATGCACAGGAAATAAATCAGCTCAAAATACAATTGGATAAATATGAAGAGGAGAGTCTGAAATCAGGCAGTGAGGTTGATAGCCATCATTCTGTGCCAAAAAGTTGCACAAAAATGAAAGAAATGACTATCTATAAATCCCCTCCTTGTCATGATTTTCCCACACCAGACCAGGTTTTCATAAAACAGTCTGTAAGGAATGAGGTGAGTAATTCAGGAATATCACCTGTGAAACAGAATTCTCCATCTCCTGGCATTGCCAAACAACCTTGGCAATCTTGGGCAGAACAGTTTGAAAAAGCTGTCTTGGCCAAACTTGAGAGGGAGAGTCCAGTTCAAGATGATAGGAATGAAAACAGACATGGTTCTGTACACTGGCAGGATTCTGATGCTGATCAGAATTGTGACAGTGAACAAGAAGCTCAGAGTGATGGGAGTGAAAGTGATTGCACTGTCCACTCTGAAGGCCATGTGACTGATATGCCATCTGCACTGTTGTACGGGTCTAATTCCTCTTCAGCAGACAGATCGCATAGACGTTTACCCAAAAACAGAAACAGAAGTCGTAAATCAACGACGCCTGTTTATGAATCGCCAAAGGTTGTTAAGTTCCTTAGAGAGACTGTCCCACAATTTTCTAGAGGTTCAGGAAACATATCTGAACATCTGGAAAATTATGATAGAGCAATGAATTCATTGGGCATGTATGATGACATTCAAAAGAAATGGTTCATTACATGGACCTTTGATTCAATGTGCCGTGTTCATCTTCAAAGTCTTCAAGCTATGCAGTTAATGTCCTGGTCCAAGATGAAATATGAAATAATCATGGAATATGGTAAGTATAAAACCGTTGCTTCTGCAAAGAAGGCGCTTTATAACTTAAAGTGCCGTCCAGATCAAAGTCCCAGAGAATTTTTAGTAATTCTTAAGAATGCATACTCCGTGGCCCAAAGAAAACCCAGATATGAAAGCACAGATTTCAAAGATCTGTATTTTCATGCCATGCCGGTAAGTATACAAATGAATCTAGCAAGAGATTATGATTGTAAGCTACCATTAGAATGGCTAGTCAGTCAGTGCATGAAATTGTATACCATACACCATGCACATGACGAAAATCAGCCAAAGGTTAAGAAACCTGGTGATAAAATGGTATCAGAGACTAAAATTCAGTTAGGTTTAGAAACCCAACAGAAAAAGAGGACCTATTCTGAGGTTTTGAAAACACCAAAGCCCCAGAAACAGGAAAATACCAGAAACAATTCTGCAAACTCCTCTGACAATAACTCTGAAAAATCCAATGCCAATGGGAATAAACGCCCCTGGGTTAATAAAAACCAAGGCAATTCCCAATGGAGAAGGAATCCTCAGGGAAATAGGAGATATGGAAACAGAAACAACCAATCTGCTTCCAATAACTCCCAACAGTCTCAGCCATCCCAGCCAAACTCTAATGGTCAAAGACAAAATGGCAATGGGGGAAATAATTTGCGTCATCAGGTTGGTCAATTGACAGATCAGATGGGCAAATTAATGGAGCAAATAACAAAGATTAACCAAGTCTTTGCTATCAATCCTTTTTTAGGAGCAGCTCCAATTGCAGAGCCACCGGTGCAACTGCAGCAACAGCAACAAATACCGCAGCCACAATAGCTACAATGACTAAACAGGCTAGGTTGTCAGTAGATGTAATACCTAACCCTGTTTCCTTTCCAGGTACTAACAGCCAAATAAACAATAGTTGTGTTAGGAAACCTATTGCCTATTCCGTCACTTCACTTCCGGGTGAAGGAGGCGCAACGTGTTCCTCTGTTTTTTCATTTCAGCCAAAGGCTAAAATAGCCCCAGCAGCCACTAGTTTCCAGGATCCAGCCCTGAAAGGGTTAACTGATGAGATGCCGACCACTAGTTCCCGCTTGACAGTTCAAGATAATCCTACAAAGGATGGGCCTGTGGGTAAGACTGAGCATTCCTCAGTACAGGTAGAAACTACTGCTGTGACCGGTAATGTATGGAAAACAAGTAATATGTTGACACATTCTAAATTCTTATGTGAATTAGAAGAACATGAAGGAAGGTACTACATGTCTGTAGAAATACAGGATTCGCTACCCCAGCCTTTCAAAGGGTTAATAGATACTGGTTCACAAGCCACGATCTTATCCAATACCTACTTCCAGCAGGTAATGGACTTAGCAACGGATAAGCCGAAGCTAAGAAATTTCCCCAATGCTCTGTTGAGTGTTGGAGGAAATGCACTTCATGTTATTGGCAATACCTGGTTAAAGTTTAAAATAGGTAACAAAACCTTTAGACACCCAGTGATAGTGGTAGATCTCCCCTATAACCGACTGATTCTGGGTATAGACATACTCAGAAGACTTAACACAATTATTGACTGTGTGAATGGAATTGTATGGTCACAAGCTAAGGTTCCTATAACCTATGAGAAATCACATGTACAATCTGATCGTAACTGCCATGTAATAGAAGAAAGACCTGACTCGATTGAGGTACATTTTAGGAATAGTCAGTCACCTGACGTGACTATCCTGCAGGTGAATGACGCAATCGCACCTGTAGATGAGCATTCCGTAAGAATTGCTCCAGAGAGGATCCAGAATGTCTCTCTAGAAGGTGATGTTTTAACCATTTCTCTCCACAGGGACTATGTTGAATCTGTAGATCTGGCAGGTCATGCTCAATTCCTTGCCAGAATTGAAAGGGTTAATAACAACTTATTCTTTCCTATTCAGATAAATGACTTAGGAAGAAATAGGAATGCAAAGCTGGTCTTACAGAGTGAGAACAGCTATATTAGCAGAAGTCTATTAAAGCAGATCGCTAATCCTAAAATGATCAGGTACGCTTCCCCACATGACAGGTGGATCCAGAACCTGGATGGCGAATCAGAGAATCATAATGTGATAGCAAAATGTTTACTATCTATTTCCATCGGAAATAAGACAGTTAAACATTTATTCCTAGTGATAGACGAACCTCGCTATCAGGTTTACATTGGCAATGATGTCATACATCGTTTTGCCATACACCTTGACCTGATTAATTCCAACTTGTGGACAAGGTTAAAAGGCAATCCTTGTGGATACCTACACGAGGAAAACGCCCTGAAATCAGGACAAATACTCCCATATGCGGTAAGTATCCAAGTACCTGATGACATAACCATTCCACAAGGGACAAGTAATTTTCTTTTACCCCTACAGGTCAAGGAGGGTCAGAGATTAGAAAACTCTGATGCCCTAATCTGTTTATCCAACAGGATACAACAATTAGGGGTGGTGGTAACACATACACCAATGGTAAGTATTGGTAAGAATCCCACCTATATTATGGTCAACAATGTTACACCCAATAGTGTTACTTTACCAAAAGGAACATTATTAGGTCTAGCATTGGATGCTGAGTACTATACATTTGGTTTCCAAAACCAAATTATAGGCCTCATCCCTGAAGAATACTTAACTGAGGACGAAATTGTCGATCAAATATTCCATTCCTCCCCAGAAGGATTATTCACTATCCTATCTGTATATCCCTTCAACGTCGAAGACGGCTCGTGTAAAATCGAAGAAGCATCAATCACCTTCGATCATCCGCTCAATGAGCAGGAATCACAAGAGTATCACGACCAAAGAGAAAAGGTAAGTCAACACCGAACTGACCTAACTTCTAGGCTTGAAGAAGCTTATGAGATAGGCCAGCCTGAAATCTTTCCAGGATTTCAGGAAAGGCTAGTAGAGCAAATATCTTTAGCTGACGGTTGCTCCAACGATGCTGAGCGGCAGCAGCTAAAGGAAATCCTTTTGGAATTCCAAGATATTTTTGCCAAAGATTCCTACGACTGTGGGTTAACTAACCTCCACGTAGCCAGAATACAAACTGATCCAAATTTACCACCTGTATTTATCAAACAATATAGACTCCCATTAGCGTCATACGATGGTCTACAAGACATCATTCAGAATTTAAAGGAAAGGGGCATTATACGTCCAGTGCACAGTTCGTATAATAATCCGATCTTGGGGATTCTGAAACCTAATGGACAATGGCGTTTATGCGCTGACTTACGACAGTTAAATAAACGCGTCTATATGTCTGGTTGGCCAGTGCCATACATAGACCAATGTTTGGTACAAATGCAGGGATCCAAAATATTCACTGCCATTGACTGTGCGCAGGGATATTGGACTGTACCAGTCCATAATGAAGACCAATACAAATTGGCCTTCACATTTGGAAAGCAGCAGTATACCTGGACCCGTATGCCTTTCGGTTACATAAACTCTGGTCATGAATTCGCTGTGTTCATGCATAAAGCTATGCCTGACGCACTCGAGAGAGGAACGTTATCATATGTCGACGATGTCTTGCTGAAAAGCACTTCCTTTGATAAGCATATCATAGAGATTAGACATGTTCTCACTCAGTTAAGAGAGGCAGGGATTAAACTGTCTTTACATAAGGCGCAATGGTGCCGCACCCATGTCAATTTCCTCGGACATGAGGTAACTTCTGAAGGATTAAATCCCCAGAGGAAGAAGGTTGAAGCCGTACTGAAGGCTAAAACACCTTCAAATATCAGGGAATTAAGATCGTTCCTTGGTATGACTAATTACTCCCGTAAGTTTATAGATAACTATGCAGAAATAACGAAACCACTCTTACACCTGCTTAAAAAGGAAACTACCTGGAACTGGGGGGAGCCTCAGGACCTAGCGGTAAGTGAACTGAGGAGGAAGCTCACTCAGGCACCCTGTTTAGCATACCCAGAGGGGGGTAAACCCTTCTATCTGGAGACAGGTTATACCGATTTAAGCATCAGTGCTGTTCTGTATCAGAAGCAGGACAGTTTAAACAAAGTTATTGCATATGCTAGCAAGACTTTGTCACCTGTTGAAGTTAAATTCAACACGTGTGAGAAGGCGTTATTGTCGACTGTCTGGGCACTACAAAATTTTCGTAGCTATATCCAAGGTGAGAAAATAATTGTAGAAACAGCTCACCAAGCTCTACAGTATCTGCAGAGTGAAAGAATTAGAGACGGTAATCTCTCTAACAGTCGGATTACTGCATGGACTCTATCCTTACAGGGATGACCGTTAGAAGTCCGTTATAAACATAATAAGAGAAGCCCAGTTGCCCAAGGTTTAGCAGAATTACATGACTGTACTGCTCCATCTCTGGATGATAATGACACCGGAGATGACTTCCTAGAAGAGCAATTGCTTTCCCCTTATAAAGTTTATGACGAGGAATACTGTCGACCATTACCGTGGGTATACATTGATGGTTGTTCATATCACCACGTCGCTGGTGCTGAACGGAAGTTAGTTGCAGGTATCGGAATCGCCTGGATAGGTGATTATCCCAATGTATCTGTAGGATACAATATTGGTCCCAAAAGCAGTCAGATAGCCGAACTCTGTGCAGTATATAAGACCATTCAAATGGCAATAGAATATAGTATCACAGAATTTGTTATCATAACTGATTCCAACTATGTTCGCAACAGTTTCGTCGAATATCTGCCTAGCTGGAAACGTAACCAAATGCTGAAAAGCAATAACAAACCTGTTAAACATGGGAAATTGTTTTGTAAAATCGATGAGTTGGTTAAGGAACATGGTTTAACCATATATTGGAAGAAAACCAAAGGCCATTCTAAAATAGAAGGTATTGACAAGGATGGTAATGATTTAGCCGATTCACTGGCAAAACAAGCAGCCATCAATGGTGAAACCCTAAACATTGATGATCTCATGGGTTCACTTCACATTGAAGCCATAACTAGACGACAGGCTAGAGATAATGCCGACTTAAATGTCGTGCAATGGAGTCAAGAAGCTCCTAGTGAGGACCTGATTACCAGTCAGAAGAACGATCCTGTCATAGGTATATTCTATAAACATATAGAAGACCCTAATGCCAATCCCATCACAGATGAGGATTGCAAAGATAATGAAGATTTACGAATCTTGATGAGATATAAAGTCCAATTTAGTATCATGGATGGGTTGCTGGTCAGAACTTCTAAACATGGTATTCAACAATGGGTAGTCCCAACTGTATACCGAGGGTTAATGCTCCAACACGCACATGATGCACCTACATCTGGGCATCGTGGTGATAAGATCACATATGAGATATTGCGTGATTATGCATATTGGCCACACATGTTAAGAGATGTTAAGACATACTGTCAGGGATGCTTGATTTGTCCGCAATATCAACCCCATGGTCCAACCCATCGTGCACCACTTCAGAAGAGGGGGGTGTCATTACCCTGGTCTGATATTCAAATTGACTTTATAGGTCCTGTAACGGCTACCCAGATAGAGAGAGGGTTTCTGCCGTTGAAGACGTCCTTTTTCCCTGCAAGCTGCTGTGGAGAAGTAGGCTGCTGTAATCCCATCCACGATATCCAGAGCGAGAATCAGGTTCAGCTGCAACAGGAACAGAATAACCTTCCCAAATAATCCCCTTTCAAGAACGAGACGAGGCTACGTTATGAAGGGTCAAGATGAACTGAGGACTGGGACACCCAGCCTGCTTTTTATTAGAAAAGGGTACACACAGGACACTCCCAGGGGGAGGATAAAAACAACCAATTATGCACAGGGTAACACCCCCACGTCTCCTCCCCTCAGATAACCACATAACACAATTAGAACATACAATATTTTACCCCAGTTCTGGATGTACCCCAAAAACAGGGGGTACACCTTTAAATCCGGCACCGCTTGAGAGATCTTCGTTAGGGGAACACTCTGTCCAAAAATCAGCCCGATTGGATGAACGGTTCGGGAGTTACGGAGTTTCAAAGTTTTGACCGACCGCACAGACCAACTAGCCGAAAATAGTTCCATGAGTTTTGGCCTTGCGGTCGGTCTCTGTTCGCACGGTAAAACGGTATGAAAATCTTGTCATCCATCCGAATCGCGGGGTTCGCTGAAATCCCCATAGATGACTGAGTGTAACTACCGAATGGTGGAGTGTTCGGTAGTTTCTGTGCGAACTTATGGAGGTCTGGAGGACTCAGCGGTGTTCGCCTGTTTGCGTATCCGTTTTTAGTTCCATGCGGTTACAGGCAAACACCGCTGTTCGTACACAAGATGGCCGCGAACACGTGTAAAGTCCCGAAATGGCGGCCACCTATATTTCACATACGGACTTCGCACGAAATCAGGCGAACAGAGGCATGAAACGAACAAAAGACTAAGTTGGAAGGATCTGTTACACTGCTCCCCTTTTGTGGAACACTCCGGCAGACCCGGATTGATCCTTTTCGGGTCAACTTGGGGCTGTCCGGTCCCTTGTTAGGGTAATAGTTCTGTTTGTCTGGACAGACCATCGGCATTCCCGTTAAACCTGCCCGGGCGGTATTGAATGGAGAAGTTGTAGGGTTGCAGTGCTAGGCTCCATCTCAACAAGCGTCCATTATCTCCAGCTACTCTGTTTAACCACACCAGGGGGTTATGGTCGGTGATTAGTGTAAATTCCTGTCCGTACAAATATGGGGTGAGTTTCTTTAATGCCCAGACCAGGGCTAAGCATTCCTTTTCCACTGCCGCGTAGCTCACTTCTCTAGGTAACAGTTTCCTACTGAGATACGCGACAGGGTGCTCGCCTCCATCTTCTCCGACCTGGCTTAGAACTGCCCCCAGTCCATACATGGATGCATCTGTATGAACGACAAATCTTTTGTTAGGGACGGGGGCAGACAGGACAGGTGCATGAATCAGAGCATTCTTTAGGGCCTGAAAGGCTGTTTCACAGGCGGGAGACCACAGGACTATCCTAGGCAAGTTCTTTTTGGTTAGGTCTGTTAAGGGTTTTGCGATGGTACTATAGTCAGGGACAAACCTCCTATAATATCCTGCGGTCCCCAAAAATGCTAATACTTGAGTTTTGGTGTGGGGTGTGGGCCAGTTAGCTACAGCTTCAATTTTAGCGGGTTCTGGGCGCTGCTTCCCACATCCCACTCGATGTCCCAGGTACTGGACTTCTGCCATGCCGAAGTTACACTTTTCTGGTTTCAGAGTCAAGCCTGCGGCCCGAATCTGATCCAGTACGGCCTCTACATGCCTTAAGTGCTCTCCCCAGGTTTCGCTATAAATCGCAATGTCATCCAGGTACGCGCAGGCGAAATCCTGGAAGCCATCAAGGAGGCGGTCCACTAAGCGCTGAAATGTAGCCGGGGCGTTTTTCATCCCAAATGGCATGACCTTAAATTGGTACAAGCCAAATGGGGTGACAAAGGCCGACTTAGGGATAGCCTCCTTGGCCAGGGGAATCTGCCAATACCCTTTACACAAATCGATGGTGGTCAGATAACGTCCCCTGGCAATACGATCTAATAGCTCGTCTACTCGGGGCATGGGATATGCGTCTGTCAGGGTTTTGTCATTGAGACGTCGATAATCGACACAGAACCGGGTAGTCCCATCCTTTTTGGGGACTAGGACCACCGGTGAGGCCCACGGGCTGTCAGATGGCTCTATCACTCCTAGTCTTAGCATCTCCTGGATTTCCTTCCTCATCTCATAGAAAACGTTCCTGTTTGCCCTCCCTACTGTCTGCTAATTCTCGATACTTTTGGAGGGTGGGGTCCTCTCTAGTTTCCCTCCCAAACTCCTCTGGGGTGTCCCAAGCTATGGGCCTGCTTGTTGTAGTGGGGTTACATGTGGGTGCTTGGCTTACCTGGGTCTCCCGGCCTGTATTAGGGTCATCTGTGACACGGGCCTGTGAGCGGGTGGTTACGGGACAAGCGGCAGCAGGTGTGGGCAAATATGCTGAGGTCAAGGGGCCAATGTCATTTCCCAAGACGACCTCGGCAGGCAAGTTGTCCATAATGCCAACTGTGGTTTTTCCCGATCCGACTCCCCAGTCTAAGTGTACTCGGGCAGTGGGCAAGCGAAAAACAGCGCCCCCTGCGACCCGAACAGCAACAGTGCGGGTAGACACATTCTCTGGCTTTACTAGGTGTTTTTGGATCAACGTGATGGTAGCCCCGGTGTCTCTTAGGCCTTGTGCTATTTGTCCATTCACCCGAACTTCCTGCCGATGATGCTGTCGGTTATCGGGCGAAGCAGCTTGTATGGGATCTGCTTCATACAAAATCCCCAGGCATTCCTCAGGGCCCATTTCAGCTTCCACACAGTGAGCCGCAGAGGGTCGTGATGCAGGGGCCTCTGTGTTGGGAGTTGTGCGTCTCCAATTGTTGCTATTGGATCTTAGGGGACAATATCGAGCAATATGTCCGAGGTTGCCGCAGTGATGGCACGTCACTTTCGACAAATCTCGGGGGTAGTTGGTAGGTCCCTGAGGACGGGGTGGTCCTGGTGGGACTGGAGCTCGAAACTCTGGGCGTGAGACAGCGGCTGGGGTACGTGGCTCTATCTTATGAGCTGGTCGTGGAGTACCCTGGCTTACTCTCCTTGTCTCGGCGTATTCATCGGCCAGCCGAGCCGCCTCATTTAAATTAGCGGGGCGCCGGTCTCGTACCCAGTCTTGTAGGTCCGCAGCCAAATTTTGGAAGAAATGTTCCATTAAGAACAATTGCAATATCTCCTCTCCGGTGTTGGCCTTACACCCTTGGACCCAATGTGATGCCACTCTTTGTAGTCGGTTGGCCCATTCCATGTGGGAGTCCACAGCTTTCTTTTTGGACTCCCGGAAGCGGCGACGGTATGCTTCTGGGGTTACCGCATACCTGGTGAGCAGTGCCTCTTTTACTGTTTGGTACTGCGTGATCTCCTCTGTAGTGAGCGCTCGAAAAGCCTCACTAGCTTTTCCTGATAGTTTTCCCGCCAGGATAGTGACCCATTGCTCTGGCGGTATTTGATGTAGCGAGCACTGTCTTTCAAAGTCCGCCAAATACCCATCAATTTCCTCTTCATTTTCCACAAAGGTTTTAAATGCAGTGAAGGGAATTTTCTTTACTGTAGTAGTGGGTAGCGGGGTAGGAACTGTCTGTGTAGTGAGCTGTCTGGCTCTTACCAGTTCCATTTCTTGTACCCTCTTGGTTTGGATCTCTTCCCTTGTTTCCCGGAGCAGTTGGGTTATTAGCTCTGTAGACGTGACTGGATACAACGCTAATCTCCGCTGCACAATTGCCGTAATCACATCGTCCTCACTGCTGGGTGCCATGGGTTCCGTTACCTCCATGGACCTATCCATCTCGTCCAGCTCCAGCAGGTCAGCTATCAGCTCCCTCCGTGGTCTGTTGCTGGCACTTCTACCACGATTCTCCAATAAATCCTTTAGTGTGGGTCTTTTCAGCTTGGCATACTGAGACTCCATTCAGCACTTGCTCCTTGGATAAAAGGACCATCCCACCGCTGCCACCAATGTAACGGCTACCCAGATAGAGAGAGGGTTTCTGCCGTTGAAGACGTCCTTTTTCCCTGCAAGCTGCTGTGGAGAAGTAGGCTGCTGTAATCCCATCCACGATATCCAGAGCGAGAATCAGGTTCAGCTGCAACAGGAACAGAATAACCTTCCCAAATAATCCCCTTTCAAGAACGAGACGAGGCTACGTTATGAAGGGTCAAGATGAACTGAGGACTGGGACACCCAGCCTGCTTTTTATTAGAAAAGGGTACACACAGGACACTCCCAGGGGGAGGATAAAAACAACCAATTATGCACAGGGTAACACCCCCACGTCTCCTCCCCTCAGATAACCACATAACACAATTAGAACATACAATATTTTACCCCAGTTCTGGATGTACCCCAAAAACAGGGGGTACACCTTTAAATCCGGCACCGCTTGAGAGATCTTCGTTAGGGGAACACTCTGTCCAAAAATCAGCCCGATTGGATGAACGGTTCGGGAGTTACGGAGTTTCAAAGTTTTGACCGACCGCACAGACCAACTAGCCGAAAATAGTTCCATGAGTTTTGGCCTTGCGGTCGGTCTCTGTTCGCACGGTAAAACGGTATGAAAATCTTGTCATCCATCCGAATCGCGGGGTTCGCTGAAATCCCCATAGATGACTGAGTGTAACTACCGAATGGTGGAGTGTTCGGTAGTTTCTGTGCGAACTTATGGAGGTCTGGAGGACTCAGCGGTGTTCGCCTGTTTGCGTATCCGTTTTTAGTTCCATGCGGTTACAGGCAAACACCGCTGTTCGTACACAAGATGGCCGCGAACACGTGTAAAGTCCCGAAATGGCGGCCACCTATATTTCACATACGGACTTCGCACGAAATCAGGCGAACAGAGGCATGAAACGAACAAAAGACTAAGTTGGAAGGATCTGTTACAGGTCCTGTAACAAGATCTTCAAGAGGTAACAAATACATGTTAACAGTTACATGTATGTACACAAAGTGGATAGAATGTTTGCCTTGTAAAGAGAACACGAGTACCGTGTGCGCCACTTTGTTGATTAACCATGTCTTTTCCAGGTTCGGTCTGCCTCAAAGAATTGAGTCAGACAGAGGTAGTCATTTTACCAGCGAAGTAATGGCTAAGATGTGGAATATTCTAGGTGTTAAACGAAAGCTACATATTGCATACCGCGCTGCGTCTAGCGGGGGGGTAGAGCGATATAACCAGTCTATCGTTAATATTCTGAAGAAGTACGTTAAGGAGTCTGGTAAAGACTGGGACATTAAATTGCCCCTAGTTTTAATGGCGATTAGAGCTACACCTAGCACTGCTACCAAATTGTCACCTTTTGAATTGATGACAGGAAGAAAGATGGTTTTACCACAGCATTTACTATATCGTACTTCGGATCATAATTTGATCAATGCTGCCACTACGCATCAGTATATCGAAGATTTGCGCAAGCATTTACAGCATGCGTTTGCTTTTGCCCAAAAGAATCTAGAAAAAGCAGCGACAGGGGTTAAAACCTATTACGATTTAAAAACCACGAAAAAGGAATATGAGATAACAGATCAAGTCTATCTGTATAATTTTGCGCGAAATCAAGTCAAGGAAAAGAAATTTTTACCTTCTTGGAAAGGGCCATATGTCATCATTGACAAAATTTCCCCAGTAGCGTACAAAATAAAAATTCCTAAGGATGGTGATTTTATTGAAAAGTGGGTTCACATTAACCAGTTGCGTGCTTGTCATCCTAAATCTCAATTAAGGATTATAGGTGTGGATTCGGATGCAGAAGGGTGAACGACCTGGGGTAACCTGGATGAATGCTTGATTCACGTGGTATCGTATGATGTGAAATGTTGTGATGTGCCATGATCTCATGTACGTTCATGTCATTAACCATTTCCTTGCCATCCAATAACTACATTTTCTAAGCAGGTTACTAGCTTGTTTTACTGCTATAGGCATATTGCTGAGGAGTCAGTAATAAATGTAGTGAGGGATGAAGTTATAAAAATAGAATTCAAGAGAATACATATGTTGATGAATCGTAATAATGCGTTGTCCTAGGCCAAGTGATGTCATACTGTTATAAGTTTGTATACTTAACAAACCTTGAATCATTAGTAGATAAGTCTGAAACGAGTTCCTGATCCGTGACTGTTGAAAGATGTCCAAGAAGGATGTGGCGTGTTTCTGGATCGTACTGCTCCTGTGCCAAGAGCTACGGACCGACCCGATCGCAGAGATGGGACCATCCTCCGGCATCCTGATTCAAGAGACACCAGGGTTCATCTTAACAGAGAAGAGGATCCTTACCCGACGTGTGTTCGTCAGCTTGGACCCCAAGATTTCCATCGAGAAGGCGTACAACATTTCATCGATGCAGCTTCCCGAGTTACAGACTTGGTACCAGATGCACCTCCAAAGAGCACAGGACCGTGTGCGAAACATCTTGGAGCAAGCCCGGAAACCATTTGTATCCAGTTCTATTTCGATGAGTAACCGACCCAAAAGTTTCCTCACTGCTATAATTGTTGCATTAGTTTGTGCCACTGTTGGTGCAGTTGTCGCAACTGGAATGTCTGCAGCCAACTCTATTACTGTCCAAAAGCTGGATATGGAAATCTATGCGCTAAAGCAACACATTAACGATATTCATCAGGTGATAAAAGAGCGAAGAACACTTCTCCAAGACGTGTTAACTATTGTGGAAGACACAGTTGTTACAACAAATTTGCATTCGGAGTTAATTGCCAAATCCACTGAGTTGCACCAAAGTCATGACTTATTTAAGCGTGAACTTCTATTTCTGCATGACCCGATATTGTTCCACACACTTGCTTTTCTCGACGAAGTGCAAACTGGAATGACCGAATTGGCAGGGGGACGCATACCTCTGTATTTTGTATCCAAGGATATTGTTCATGCGATGCTTGCCAATGTGGATGGAGAAACAATTGAGCCTATGCAATTAAATCTGGCCTTTGAGATGGGGAGCGCTATACCTCTCTTAATTGATCCGGAACGTATGGAGATTTGCTTTTTATTGGCCATACCATATGTAACTCCCAAAAACATTTTTCAAATGAAAACAATTTACAACGTTGGTACATGGAAGGACAATATCCATGTAAAAGTCCAAACCCCAGATGTTTTGGCTTTTCAACCGTGGATACCAGATTGGTATTCAATACCCATTTTGAATGACTGAGAAATTCAAAGACAATAATTTCCAATGTGATGGAAAACCTTTTGTGTACGATTCTACCAATGCTTTGTGTGGGATCGAGTACCTTAAACATGGCTCTGAAACATGTCAAGTGACTATGTCAAAAACCGACAGTAATGCGTTAGTACATGCTATCTTAGTAAAAGATAAATGGTTGGTAAGCACATGTCTTAAAAACATGAGTGTTTTTCGCAGGGACCAGGTGACTAATAAAGTAATTGCCTTACCAGCACCTGTATCACTGATCAAGGTACCCCACAACTCTCGTATCACCATCGGTGACGTTACGCTATACCCAGTGTACACTGACGTCCTCGAAAGTGCTATTGAGATGGTGGATCCCTTCCAGAATCTAGATATCCCTCTAGATCCTAATCTAAAGTTCTTGCTGAACCATAAGCCCAACCACGCTATCCAAATGTCAATCAAGAAAGATAACATTTCTGTGGACACATTTAAATACTCTGAGTTAGATACTGACCTTATTGATCGTGTTGACTGGTTCATCCATGTTAAGATTGTTATTGGGTGTGTTATGATAATGATGATATTATGGTTGATTGTACTAAGCATAAAGTTCAAAACACTTACAGGTACAAAAGCATACAAACATGTTCATTCCACGCATGAGCCTATGTCAGAAATGATGTGATTGCACACTATGTCTTGTGACTTCCATAGTGCCTATTCATAAGCTAAATTATTTGGCTATGACAGGCACTAAAGGGGGGTTATGTCAGGGTATTTATATCGGCAGACATTTTGTGCTATGATAGAAATACAAAGTGTATATTCTGAAGTCATTGCTAAACCGACCAGACTCCATTTTGTATCTTCAAGTTAACAAAGAGACACAAAATTCTATCCTTTCTCTTTGACTGACTGCTCTGCCCAAGCTGAATGGAATGTGTATATAAACAAGCCAAATAGATAAGACATTGAGAACGGGGGATGGACAGACTGTATAAATTCTATTCCCAGACTTAGGTGACAGAGGAGATTAAACAATTAAATTTTACTTTCGATATTGTACAACGTCCCATTATAGTTTAAGGTGAAACTTAGTTCACAAACTATCAATTTTAGGAATTATAGCAGAACTTGCAGACGCATGGTCTGGACAAAACTGAGAAAGACCCTTTGATCTGACAGAAGATTTGAGTTATTGAATACATAAAGATAACGTAAATGACGTCAAAAATAGCCACCAGGAAAAGTTAACTCTTTCCTGGATAGGTATGTCTAGTGGAACAAGGCTGCCCTCTTGAGTTCGAATATTAAATTGGTTACCTAGAAGGGAACCACACCCCACATTTGTGATTGGCTATCACCTAAGGAATTTTTCCCTTTAAAAAGTTAAGACAAGGGAAGAGAGGGATGGAGGGATTCGAAGATTCAAAGATTGAAGAGAGGCATTACAACACTCTGGGGATTCAGAGAGATCCAGGCAGAATCGGGCGACCAGAGTAACCAAGAAACTCTCACACTCCATGCAGAGAAAGAGATCTATGACATTTAGCTACCTGAGGATATCTGATGAGAAAATATCTACTTAACTGGTAAATATACAGACATTTAATTAATTAATTAAAATTAATTAAAATTAATAGCATGATATATGACTGGATAAATCATGTCTGATTTCATATTTAGAAATCTTAATTATTAAAGAATATATATATGGCTATAGCATCCTATCTGCAGCTGGGATTAATATAGCCATTAATGTATTTGTGTGATTAATATCACGTTAGCATATCATGACCATTTATCCAGCTGTATTGATTGGCTCTAAAATAAGATAAAATATCTGTTTAGACAAATTAATTAAAATATCAGCTTATGTAACATGTAGATTTCTCATTGGATGGATCAAGGAGTGGTTATTGACTATTTAAATATTATTTTTATTTAATATTACATAGGAATAGATCTTAAATCCCTAGAAGAGGTTTAACCAGCATTGAAAGGGTTATTTCTAACTGCTAGCTAAGTTCTATTGCCCTACACTGTAGCTCTGTGTGTGAAACTCGCATTCTTTCTCCCTGTAAAGCCTATCATAAATTGTCCTGACAGCTAAGTGCTGTAGAGGCGTTTATATTAACCAGGAAGTAAATGGCCTATTGTATT
Source organism: Pelobates fuscus (assembly GCF_036172605.1). Classification (NCBI taxonomy): domain Eukaryota; kingdom Metazoa; phylum Chordata; class Amphibia; order Anura; family Pelobatidae; genus Pelobates; species Pelobates fuscus. Next base: position 38,118 of record NW_026961974.1, on the reverse strand, counting down.
GCATATATTGTTTTATACTGAATATTCATTGATTATTGCCATATTGTATTGCATATTGTTATACTCGAATTCCATTGATTATTATCATGCATGTTACTCATCATTATTATTTAAATTGTTAAGAAATAAATATCTATTTTTATAACAATTTGTGATTTTTAATTACCGGTATATGGTTATACATTTCATTTAACACGATAACGATTAAGGATCTGAGAATTGAAAATCGTGGGCAATTCTCATCTGTTTACTATTATTATCCCATAAATATCCCCACAACGAAGAGAAGCACATAATGCGTTCCAGAATTTGGAGGTAAACTGAGTCCCTCGGTCTGAAATGATTTCGTCAGGCAGTCCATGAAGTTTTACAATATTGTCAAGAAATAATTTTGAAAGTTCAGAGGATGAGGGTAACATCTTTAACCCCTTAAGGACCAAACTTCTGGAATAAAAGGGAATCATGACATGTCACACATGTCATGTGTCCTTAAGGGGTTAAAGGGATAAAATGGGACATTTTCGTGAAGTGGTCCACTACCACTAGAATGGTGGTATGCTGTTGAGAAGGGGGAAGATCCACCAAGAAGTGCATAGAAATGGATTGCCAAGGTTTTCCGAGAATCGGTAGGTTCAATAATTGACTACTTAGGTACTGATGTCCATGTTTGGATCTTTGGCAGATTGAACAAGTTTTAACATATGATTCAACGGTTTTGTCTTGATGAGGCCACCAATAATATCTCTTGGACAATTCAAGGGTCTTTTTTATACCTGGATGATCTGCCAGGGTAGAATCATGAATAAAATTGAGCACTTGATTTCTGAAAGCAGGAGGTACGTAAATTCGGTCCTTGAAATAGTAGAGACCGTCTTTCTTTGATAGTTTAACTGATGTAGGAAGATTACGAGTATCTTTACTGAGTCCTTTTATGTCGTCGAGAAGGGAAGATAGAGTCCCAACGACTGTATGAGGAGGAGGTTCCAGTTCGGTGTCCGAATAACAAGAGGGTATAGCTGGTTCTTTAGTAGTTTGAAAGCTTGGAAGATGTGTAAGCATGTTTTCTTACAATAGTCGGAGTTAAAGGTGAGAGAAAAAGGGGACCAAGAAATGTGAGGGTTGTGGTTTCTTAACCAATTGATCCCTATTATAACTGGATAAAGTGGTGATGGAAGAACATTAAATGTAAGAAATTCAGTATGAGTATGATTGGTGGTTACTTTTAGAGGGATGGTTTCATGAAGTATTGGTCCCGATGAGATGAGGGACCCGTCAATCACTCTAACAGGAACAGAAGTTCTTTTACGAATACAAGGAATTTTATTCTTTGTTACAAAGGCTGAGTCGATGAACACTCCATTTGCACCGGAATCGATGACAGCCTTGGTCATAATTCTTTCATTGTCCCACTGTAATATGAGAATGATAGGGGACATTTGAGTATTTGTTGTAGAGGGGAGTGCACTTAGGATGGAAGAGGCATGAGTCTGCCTACTGCCCTTTATCCGTTTCAATAAAGGGCAATCAGAGACCAAATGAACTTGAGAGGCACAATACATGCAGAGGTTTAATATACGTCGTCGATTTTTCTCTTCAGGAGTGAGGGGACTTCTTATTACCCCGATTTCCATAGGTTCGGTTGGTAAGGATGAGTTGTCAGAAGGCTTTGGAGGATGAAATTATTTTTTCCCAATTGAAGTTGAGAGAGCCTTTTCGGCCTTTCTTTCTCTAAGCCTTCTGTCAATGCTGATCGATAGATGAATCAGAGCATTCAAAGTAGTAGGGAGTTCTATTCTGGATAGTTCATCCTTTACAGCTTCAGATAAGCCGATTCGAAACTGGTTGCGCAATGCGATGTCATTCCATTGCGTTTCTACTGCCCATCTTTTAAATTCAGCGATATAATCTTCAACGGGTCTATGTTTTTGCAGCAAGGTTCTAATTTTTAATTCAGCAGTATTTTGTTTGTATGGATCTTCATAGAGAAGAGACTTGGCTTTAAAGAATTCCTCCAGTGAATCTAAGATGGGGTCATCATTGTCCAAAAAGGAATGGGCCAAGGACATAGGTTCACCTCTCAGAAATGAGATAACTGAAAAAACCTTAAATCTTTCTGTGGGATAAGATCTAGGTTTTAATGCAATTAATAATTTGCAGGAATTAAAAAACTCCCTATATTTGGAACGATCACCATAGAATTTTTCAGGGTTACATACAGCAGGATCGCTAGTTGAGTGCAGAACAGTATGAGGAGTATGTGTTTGTAAGTCTCTGACATAAGTGAGAATTCTTTCATTTGTAACCTGCAGGTCTTGCACACCTTGGTTAAGTGAATCGACATGTTGATTCAGCAACAATACTTTAGAATCGAAATCTGCTGGTTCCATTACAATGGCTGGATTATTCTGTCACGTTCACAGTAAATGATGTGGAACACAACTGCAGATTTCTTTGGACTTTGATATTTTATTAAGACACTTAGATGGAACTGAGACTTCAGTTCCAGAATTACAGGTACTGTTTCTTTAAATAATAAAACGGTTTGCTTCAGTTAGCAATGACAAGGTTCAGAATTCATTAGAGTCCGTGATTCTTGTTAACAGTTCAAATTATAAGAGATCGTATACATTGGAATTATCAGTAGCAAGACTGGTGCAGCAGAACTTAAATAGTACTTGTATTGAGGGATGCTGTAGCAGGCTTGCTGGACAACTTGATAGCAAACTTTAGTAAGTTGAAATAAAGACTTTCTGTAGCAAAACAGGTACAGCTGAACTTGAATAATACTTGATTTGAGGAAAGCTGTAGCAGGCTTGCTGGACAACTTGATAGCAGACTTTAGTATGAAGAAATAAGACTATCTGTAGCAAGACAGGTACAGCTGAACTTGAATAATACTTGATTTGAGGAAAGCTGTAGCAGGCTTGCTGGACAACTTGATAGCAAACTTTAGTAAGTTGAAATAAAGACTTTCTGTAGCAAGACAGGTACAGCTGAACTTGAATAATACTTGATTTGAGGAAAGCTGTATCAGGCTTGCTGGACAACTTGATAGCAGACTTTAGTATGAAGAAATAAGACTATCTGTAGCAAGACAGGTACAGCTGAACTTGAATAATAATTGATTTGAGGAAAGCTGTAGCAGGCTTGCTGGACAACTTGATAGCAGACTTTAGTAAGTTGAAATAAAGCTTTAGCATTGTTAGCTCTTATCTCAGAGACTGTAAGTTACTTAGCTTCTAGAAGTAGAGGGATTGTGTCCCCAGCTCTCCTCTGAGGCGGTTGCTTCAGTGAATGGTTGCAGAGAGTGCAGGCACTTGTCGGTGAAGAGGAGAGATGTTGGGGACTTGAATATTCCTCCAGTCCGGTCCAGTAGCATGTGGTCGTCTCAGCGAGGTATGTGAGCCGGTGAATTAGGTGCGGTACGCGTTTCAATAATCCAGCGTCTATCAGCTGGTGCGGTCGCATTAAATAGCAGACCGCGTCAATGGGGGTGTGGCTAAGCTCTGTCAAACCCGGAAGCATGAGGAGACATCGGGAGGCTTAAGGCCTGACACACACATTAAACCAACGGAGACTACTCAATCCCCCCAAACCGGGACACACTATAACAATCCCAAAACAAGGGAACCCAATCAAAGGTCCACGTAGCCTTAGGACAGGCAGACCCGCAAACACCACACAAGGGAACCGTGACACCACAGGACAAATGGAACCAACCCACAACCCAGGACAACACAGAACAGCCAGCACAAATATACGCACACATGGGAGACCCTAAAAGGACAGAGTCACACCGACCACGGTCCATGAACCCAGGGGCCCCACCTGACACCACGACACAAACAGACCGTGAACGACACAGCACAACAACAAAAGAAAATGTATGTGATAGTGTACCCTACCCCCCACCTTCTCTATTTTTGTACCCCACCCCCACCCCTAGATAATGACTACAACTGTATTAAAATGTAAAGCTTGGTAAACTGATTTGACAACACATGTCCGATACGCGACACATGCAATAACCAAGCTCCTCCCGAGCTCATCTTTATGTACCCCAATTCATACCACCTAATGTTATATTGAAACTTTAAAGCAACAATGTTGCCTTAGCATTCTGAAAGTACCCCCACTGCATAGTCTAACTCGAACACTTACTAACCTTACTTGGATACATTGGTACTACATGTTGAAATGACGCCAATGTAATGTATAATTCTGTCATGCATAATAATTTTCTGAAACGTGCAGTCTACTCGAAACCACATATGTAAGCATTTGAATAACTCACGCACTTATTGATACTGTTGTGGCATTGTTTGATGCTTTGTTATTTCTTGCACACACAAAATAAAGAATTTATAAAAAAAAGCTGCGGCGGTTCGTGGGGTCTGCAGTGGTTATGGTGTCAGGCAGAGTGCTTGGAGTCCTCGAAAGCACTAGGAGCATCCGTCAGCGGAAGATACCCGGTTGGGGTGCCAGCGGTTCCGTTACACCATTGTTCATTTATTTCCTGTCATATAATCAATTAATGTAATTATAACTTTACAATAAGTATATATTGTTTGGCAGTACCACCATATGTGTAAAAAGGTGCCCTTATCAATGGATGTATTTGGATATATAAGTAAAAGTGTTTGGAGTAGAGAAATTGAGTAGAAATATAGAATAGTTCTGGTTAGCAAAGAAGTTTAACTAAGTCCCAGAAATTAGTTGAATAGACAGAGTGTTAGAGTGGTATTCCTTGGGCTGGTCTGATCTAATGATGCTTTGATGATCTCCTGAAACCCCAATTTCTTTAAAGAATTGCTTATCTTGAATTTCTTTACGTCACCAATTTAAAGTGACCAATGGGAATAGGTGGGTGTACCTTCTTCTAATGATAGTCCTATAGACATTCATCAGTAGATTGTGTTGTTGCATCACAATACATTTTCATTACATATTCCAACTACCACTTTATCTAAAGGGTTAATTTAATTTCATGATGCAAATTATGTCAAAAATGTCTTATCTTTATGGGCAATCCATCATTAATGAATGTCATACTTCAAGGGAATAGTGGTCCTTTTTGGTAGACCACCAGTCTCCTTTTTGTGCCATAAAGTTTATTTTTAAAGCATCTTGACTTTGGTTCAACTCACTCTTGCAATGGGGTCTTATTGAAGTCCCATTGAATTTGAAATGTAAAATAAATTACTGGTAGGGAGTATCTCTTCTTGACTCTAATTGGTCTGGTTTTCTCACACTGTCTTATTGTATGAGCTAAGTATGTCTGTACTATTATATGTGACAACGCATAATATATACATGTCTTTTGCACACATTCAGCTAATATTAGTTTTAATAATAATGAAATGTATTCATTAGGTTCTTTCTACGAATGTATTAAAATTATTATTGCAGATACTATTTGTATATAATTAAACATAATTATATGGTTAGTATATATAGATATGTATCTCTTGGCTGGGCTCTCAACCCCCCTTGTTCCAAATACTTTGGTTTCCAAAACTTAGTTCTAAGTGTCAGATATGCCTTATCTATAATCACTGTTTGCATTAGCCACATTCCAATCAGTTTGGTCATGCAGTGAATAGGAAAAAAAATAAATATGTCTGTGCATCTTTTACCTTCTGTTACAAGATGGAGTCACATACGTTACAGTATACATTTTTAATTTTAATCCACAATATCTCGGACAGTATGCATTCGTTTGTGCCCATTTGGCACTTTACATTACTTCACCGATTTCCACTTGCTGGCTAATTTGTTTACATTCATTCTTTTGTAATTTCTGCACATTGGCGGTACATTTACTGTTTCTAATTCGGATTTGTGTGTTTCAATATTCGCCCCATGGTCTTCTGTATTGATGTTGCAAACACAAAATTTTCGGTTCGCGAACGGCGAACGCGAACTTCCGCAAATGCGAACCGCCATAGACTTCAATGGGCAGGCGAATTTTAAAACACACAGAGACTCTTTCTGGCCACAATAGTGATGGAAAAGTTGTTTCAAGGGGACTAACACCTGGACTGTGGCATGCCGGAGGGGGATCCATGGCAAAACTCCCATGGAAAATTACACAGTTGATGCAGAGTCTGGTTTTAATCCATAAAGGGCATAAATCACCTAACATTCCTAAATCACAACGGATATTGATTGACACCTGACATATGACATATTGACACCTTGACATATGGATTGACACCTGTCCTCAGAGACCCTGATACACATTGACACAGAGCAGAGGGGGGGGGGGGGACCCACTGTATGATCAGGTAGTGTAAGACTATTATTTTCAGTTTAATCCCTGTTACGAGTAGAGGACTATTTCCTTGTTTTGCCAAACCCCTTCAAAGATGGGAAAAGTGGTATGAGTGGAAGAAACACGGAAATGTGGTGAGGTGGTGGTGCCAGCCCTCAGTGCATATATAATAATATATAAAAAAATAAATAAAATGATCAATATTAACTCCCCACCCCCCTTTTTCTAAAGGCAGTGAATCATGGGGCTTCTGGGGGCGTCCGTAGCATGCCGCATCATAAGGGGCAGGCTGGGGTCGTCCAATCACAACTTTCCCCATTAGCAATTTTATCCCAAGCGTGTTCCCCATTTCTCTGATTAGTGTGGATCTGCCTCCCTCTCTTCACTTGTGTTTTAGTGAGAAAGGGAGAGAGATCTGTGGTTTAGCTAGAGAGATTTAGGTATTTATAGGTAGGGATTTGTAAAATCTTGAGACCCAAAGGCTCTTTTCAGAGCCATTAACCCCTGTCTTGCCAGTGATCACTATAATCACTGGCTCTTGCACAGCAGCACGTTTCTGCTGTTTGTGCCTTGTTTTTTTTTGTTAGGGGTTAATTTTTTGTGATCTTTTTTTCTTTTTTGAGACCCAAAAGCTCTTTTCAGAACGATTAACCCCTGTCCTGCCAGTGATCACTATACAGATCACAGGCTCTTGCACAGCAGCACTTTTTTTGCTGTCTGTTAATTTTTTCAGGGGTTGATTTTTTTTTTTTGTGACAGGTCACTAAGTAAAGTGATTGTGATCATGTACATGGATCACGGAAGTCAACCAGCGCTGAGCAGTCATATGCCACCCTTGCGCTAGAGTCTGACACGTCTATGTCAGACTTTGACCCTGATTTTGACCCTGCCAGGTGCTCAGATACCTGTCTACTGCTAGTGATGTATCTGGTGATGTTGTATCTGTGCCTGCTCAGCCCTCCATCCGCTCCTACTGGAGCAGTAGCCCCATCTGCTCTACCCCCATTTACTCCCAACAGGGCTGCCACCATAAATGGGCCCCTAATTCAGCTCAGGGTCTGGGCCCCCTGGGGCCCGCCTCCAAATACCACCCACTGGGTCCATACACAGACACAAACGCACACACTGATACAAAAGGACACAGAAACATACTAACAGACACACATACTGAAACAGACATACACGCATACAGGCATACATACTGACACACACATACTGAGACATGCACACAGGCATACATAGTGACAGACAGGGGCAGACTGAGAACCCTCAGGGCCCCCGGGCAAAATAAATCTCAAGGGCCCCCTTACAGGCCCCACCCATACTCCGCAGCAAGCGCCACCCATGTCCCGCCTCCATGCACCGCCTCCAGCCACACCCTACACAATCTTTTGACACAAGGAACAAAAGTGCAATAATCCCTTCGAGGCCCCAGTAGAGACTACAATTGAGGACTAATGGGCCATGGAGGGGGGTCTTTCTAGCAGAGGCTATCTCAGTGTCCTTTAGAGAGTGTGTTAGAAAGAATCCCCTCCAGAACCTATTAGAGACTACAATGGAGTTTCATAGGCTTGGAAGTGGGTCTTTCTAACAGAGGCCAACTCAGTGTCCCTGCTGGAAACAGTCGCCTCCAGGCCCCAGTAGAGACTACAATTGAGGGCTAATGGGCCATGAAGGGGGGGAACATTCTAGCAGAGGCTATCTCAGTGTCCTTTAGAGCTATTGTGACACCAGATATGAGTGGCACTTTGAACTGGCAAAGGTTGGCAGAGTACACGCTGCAGGCCTGACACACAGACGCTTGCAGAAAACTAACTGCTATTCAATCTATTACGGGCAAAAAAGTTTTTGGGTTTTAAATGCACGCTATTGTGACACCAGATATGAGTGGCAATGTGCACTGGCAAAGGTTGGCAGAGTACACGCTGTAGGCCTGACACACCCGCTTGGAGACAACTAACTGCTATTCAATCTATAACAGTGAAAACTGTTTTTTTGGTTTTAAATGCACGCTATTGTGACACCAGATATGAGTTGCAATGTGCACTGGCAAAGGTTGGCAGAGTACAAGTTGTAGGCCTGACACACAGACGGTTGCAGACAACTAACTGCTATTCAATCTATAACAGTGAAAAATGTTTTTGGGTTTTTAAATGCACGCTATTGTGACACCAGATAAGAGTGTCACTTTGATCTGGCAAAGGTTGGCAGAGTACACGTTGTAGGGTCTCACATGCCCCTGCCACATGTTTTTATGGCACTTTAATTGTCACAGAGAGGCCATCACCCTGCCATTTTGCAAAGTGGCCACAAACCCCCTCGAGCCAAATCATAGATAGAGCCTCTCAATGCTACTTGGCAACTAGCAGGGCCTCACTTGTCATGGGGTGCCGGCACTAGCTAGCAAGCTAGTTCTGTGCATTGTTAATAGGAGTAGTCCCAGAAGATTAGAAGTTTGCGAATGTTGTGCCCATTCACAATAAAGGTAGTAGCAGGATTTAGGCAACTTTAGGCCAGTAAGCCATACTTCAGTTGCAGGGAAAGTAATAGAAACCATGTTAAAGGATAGGATTGTTGAACATCTAAAATCCCATAGATTCAGAGATCAGAGACAACATGGGTTTACTTCAGGGAGATAATGCCAAACTAATCTTATTGATTTTTTTGATTGGGTAGCTACAATAATAAATCAGGGTGGTGCAGTATACATTACTTACCAAGTAAGGCTTTTGACACTGTTGCACATAGAAGTCTTAGCAATAAACTGCAATCTTTAAGTTTGGATTCCAATATTAAGAAAACTATACAAAATACCCCCACTATATGCTAAAACAAACCAGAAAACCTACTGAATGGTGCCAGTGGCGTCGCTAGGGGGGGCCAGAGGGGGCCATGGCCCCCCCTACATCATGCTGTGCCCCCCCTTGGGCCCCCCCAAATGCCAGCAACGTGCCCCTCCCCCCCGAAAATAGTGCAGCTGCCATCTGTGGACCTACCTCATTAGGGGCTCGGTTGGGTGCTGCAGCCCTTTGGCAGACCGGGCCCCTTTAAAGTTGCAGGGAGTGCTGGGAGGAAGTGACTGTTACTTCCTCCCAGCTTACAGACCGTGCGGGCTGAGAACACCCAGGATGCAGGCAGCTGAGAGAGAAGGAGGAAGGAGGAGAGCCAGCCCCAAAAAGTCACCTCCCTGCAACCAAAAGGTATGGAAGGGGCAGGGTGGGTGGTTAACATTATGGAAGCTGCAAATTGTGTGTGTGCCAGTGTGTATGTTTAGGTATGTGTACATCTGTGTGTATCTGTGAATGTCTGTGTGGATGTGTGTGTGTGTGTCTGTGTGTATCTGTATCTGTGAGTGTCAGTGTGTATGTGTGTGTGTCTGTGTATATCTGTATCTGTGAGTGTATCTGTGAGTGTCAGTGTGTTTCTGTATCTGTGAGTGTCAATGTGTCAGTGTGTGTATCTGTGAGTGTCAGTGTGTATCTGTGAGTGTCTGTGTGTATCTGTATCTTTTTACCCCGCTCTAGCGCACCACCAGTGCCACTCCCGAGATTTGGTTCTGGATCCGCCACTGCTCGGCTGTCTGTGTGTGTGTGTGTGAGTGTGTGTGTGTGTATGGACTCAGCAGTCTGTGTGTGTGTGGGCTCAGCAGTCTGTGTGTGTATGGACTTAGCAGTCTGTGTGTGTGTGTGTGTATGGACTCAGCAGTCTGTGTGTGTGTGTATGGACTCAGCAGTCTGTGTGTGTGTGTATGGACTCAGCAGTCTGTGTGTGTGTGTATGGACTCAGCAGTGTGCTTGTATGTATGGACTCAGCAGTCTGTGTGTCTGTGTGTGTGTGTGTGTGTGTGTATGGTCAGCAGTCTGTCTCTCTGTGTGTGTAAGGACTCAGCAGTCTGTGTGTGTGTGTATGGACTGTATCAAGGGAAATGTGTTTGTTTTTTAATAATCCTTGGTGGAAAATAATGAATTATCCACCAGGGATTATAAAAAAAAATTGTGTCGGGGCAGGGCTTAACATGCAGCAGGGGCGGGGTCAAACTGCGGTGAGGGTGGGGTTAAATGTGCCCCCCTATATGGAGGTACTGGTGCTTCAGTCTTGAATATGGATCTTCATAGACATGGAATAAACATAAAAGAAATATAGTGCAGATGGAATGTACAAACACATTTATTATTAAAAGTGCACTTGCAGGGTAGATTCTTCATCTCCAGGCTTCTCTGCCTGCTGCCTGATGACAGCACCTCTAATCCTCGATCCCCCTGGCCAGATCCGACCTATACATATGGAATAGTTTCCTCCTCAATGCATCTCCATTTTCATTCCCTCATTGTAACAAATCACTGGTGTCATGTTCAGTGCTGGAACTCAGGTGCAGTAACAGCTCTCCTTTACAAGAACGATCTACAGAGATCCTCAGGTTGAGAACAGGATTCTGTTAATTCAGTGATGGCATGGGGGCTTTAATAAAAATAACAAAAAAAATCCAACGCAAAGGTATCCGAAGAAGGGTCAGACAGAAATCAGAGTCAGACGGTCCAGAGGTCAGGGCAGGCGGTAATCAGCTAAATTCAGAGAGCAGGCAAAGTCAGGAAACCAGTAAGGGTAGGAAACACAAGGAAACAAACGCTAGGATTCTTGAGGCAGGCAACAAAACAACGAAGCACAAACTGAAAGGTGTGCTCTGCTTCTAAAGGAGTGTCTCAATCACATAACCTGGTCTCATCTGTAGGAGGGGTTACCTGAGATCAATGTGGCTGACTGTGGGACTCAGCACCACCTTGGATGCATCATTGTCCTGGCTCAGCCCCTCAGCCACACCTCCTCCAGCCTCTAACCTGCAGACCAGTTTCCTCATGCAGTGGCTGGCATCTTGGAATGCTGGAGCAATCACTCTGTGTTTCCTTGCTTTGAAACGAGGTACACAAGATGCAGACTGGAGTGCAGAAGCCACAGGCGCTATAACCATAGCAAGCTCCTGAGGAAGTCTCCTGAAACGAAATGCGCCGAGCAGCAGTAAGGCGAGGTGAAAGAATGAGTCCAGAAGTCAAGCAGCAACAGTGGAGTTCTGACCTTTGGGCCTATAGAACAATTTCCATCGTGGACTGAACTGCACCTATAGGACACGGTGGGACTTTTGCCTTAATTTAATATTATGTGCCACTTCTCTATGTGAGTGTGTTTGATACTCTATATACATTTTATGTTTATTAAAAGTTACGGTGTCATTTTTATGTTTTTTCTCTTTTTATGAGATTTCCACATTCCAGCTGGTAATTATAAATATACTGTAGTGATTGTGGCATCCTGGTTCCTTTTATTTTTCTCTTTTCTGTGATTTAGAGGGTTGGGAGTGACCCTATATTCAGAGGCTGCCTGCACATATCCGCACTTGAACCCCCACTCACCAGTTGTTTGTATATACTATAACCGCTGCAGACTGACCTCCAGTGCATTGCGGATGCCCTGGGAAAGGTGAGTACCGTCAGCGAATGTGAAACTCTATGACTGACATCTCACCTGTAACCTAACACGATAGGGGTCATCTTTGGTCCGGCAAGGCAGTCAAATGTTTCTCCAACAACTTGATGGCAACTTGGTGGCATGCAAGATAATCAATGAAGGGCGCTCTTCTTCTTTGACCACCATCCGGTTGCTCTGAAAATTGACTTGGCTTACCGAAAGTTGCAGTTTTACCTTATATGTGAATACACCCCAGGAGTGGCTAAAACTGAAGCTGATGTCTTGTCCCGATCTTATTTTCAAGAGTTTTTAGAGATCCATTCCACTGCCAACAAGCACTTGTCCAGAACTCCTGTATTTCAAGAGCTGGTTATGGATTAACCAATTTGATGACCAATGCTCGGTCACTTTCCGGTACCGCTCTATCGGACAATACCAAAACAGAAGGAGATAGTTCTGGTGTACCTAATGTACCACACAGGAGAGAGGGAGATAGACTAGCACTAGGCTGCTCAGTTAATGGAACACATAGGGATCACTAAAAACCTATGAAAAAGAATGACTAAATAAAAAACACTCTGAACAAGTGTAGACTCCAGGAGCTAGCTAAGTGACTGATGGCTAGAGCAAAACAAACCAGGAGATGCTGTACCTTTAAATGGCTAATAGGTGCGATATCTCTTTAAATCATGAGAACATAGTATAGAAATACAGAGTAGACTCAACTGCAAATAGATATAGAAAAGAGAATCTATACCAAAAAATATTAATAATAATAAAATAAAAACAATAAAGAAGAGACTCAAATAGGATGAGAGTAATTTGAGTCTCTAATTCTTAACTGGATATGTGGCAAAAAATGCGAGGAATAAGTGACTGAGTCCTCAATCAATGAGGGTGGATGATACTTTCTTAAATCATATACTTTGTATCAGTAAAGCTGGAAAGTAACTCTACAGTAAGTGCTGCAGTACAAGAAACTGCAGACTAGGCAATAATATTATTGTATATCGCTAATGGACTGAAGCAGAAAACTGGATGCGATTGTAAAAAAAAGTACCAGTTTATTCCATATGTTAAAAATATTAAAAATATTAAAAATACAGGTAGAGAATAAATCAGAGATGCATTCCCAGACTATAGTGCCACAAATTGATTGCAAGGACCTTCGGATAAGTTCGGATGGATATAGATTGAAATAATCCGTATTCTGGCTGCCGGTGAGGACAGCGTTCATCTGCAGGCACGTACCGAACTGGAGCCTCACTTCAGAGGACGTGCAGAGCAGACCGCTCCGGTTGTGGTAGTTTCCAAACGGGTCCTGCGTTCAAAGATAGGCTGCTGTTGTGACTGCTGGTAGCTGTGTCTGATCCTGTATGCGTCTATGGGCGTCTGTCTAACGTGTTTCGTAGGGGATAAGCCCTACTTCATCAGAGACATAATGCTGTCCATTGCTTCAGTGTTCATTTATATACATATTGCCTTAATTACCAATAATACAATTATACTTTTGATACATAAATGACATGTATAAGAATGCATTACAAACGGAATTACGGTAAATAAACAAGATGAAATAAAAACGATGTTGAAAACAGTAATATAAAACAATCTCCACATGATTATAGGGGGTAGATAAAACAATGATAGGGAATACATAAACACATTCCATGAGATACTTCATAGAGGAATGGCTTGTCTAATGCTGGATATCAATTAAAAAATATATTCATAAATAAATATATCGATAAATAGATTAAATGAAAAAATCTTCAGGGTTAGTTGATCCATTAAGTAAATGGCTAACAATATAGGACCACAATAAAGGAATCACAGATGTATAAAATAGAGAAAACATCTATGTAGGGAGAAAATAAATAAATATGTGCAGAAGCCAGGGGAGAGTTATGGATAAAGAATATATCAGAATAACAGAATGATAGTACAAAGAGGTTAGGTGTACATAATTAATTTCGTCCATTCTGAAATAAAGCAGATGAGAAATTAGTATTCAAATTAGTTCATATATTGTTATATTATATAAGTGATGTGAAGGAAATATTTCTTTTTTAAAGTGCTGCTTATGTGCAGAATATGTGCTGATCTGAAATATAGTGCACTAATAAATAAAGAGGATTTTAACAGAAAAGAAATTAGTATTCAAATTAATTCATATATTGTTATATTATATGAGTGATGTGAAGGGAATATTTCTTTTTAAAATGCTGCTTATGTGCAGAATATGTGCTAATCTGAAATATAGTGCACTAATAAATGAAGAGGATGTGAAAAAAAAAGAAATTCTTTAAAAAATGTTTTTTTTATAAAAAGGCATTTACCTCAAAATCTAAATTTAGTCCTTTAGGGACTAAAGTCTCTAACTTAAAAATCCATTTGGCTTCTGTTTGGTCTAAAACCTCATCGATACTTCCTCCTCTCCAATTTATCTTTACTTTCTCAATAGACATAAATTTGAGTCCTGTGGGGTCTCCCCCATGAGTTTCTTTAAAGTGCTTGGAGAGATTATGTGTTAGGAGTCCCTTCTTAATATTTCTGATATGTTCTGCGATGCGTATTTTAAGTGATCTTTTTGTACGTCCAACATACTGTTGGGAGCATGGACATGTTATTAGATATATGACTCCCGACGTGGTACAGTCCATATTAGTCTTGATGTCATATTCTTCTTGAGTGGTGAAGGATTTGAATTTGGTAATGGAGTCTTCTAAAGATGGATTGTTCCTACATGCTAAACATTTCTTGCATCTAGTGAAACCATGAGATGTATCTTGATCCGAGTTGGCATTCACAGTTTTAATGGTAGGTGCTAGCATAAGTTGTAGGTTAGATGCCCTGGTGAAGATGATCTGAGGTTGATTGTCTAGAAGTTTTGATAACGTTGCATCGTTCTTGAGGATCCCCCAGTGTTTTCTCAATATCTTCTGTATCATATGAGATTGATGATTGTACTTGGTAATAAAAGTGGGTGCTGAGTTGAACGATTCTGCAGAACTTGGTTTCTTACATAAAGTGTCTTCTCTTGGAGTAGTTAATGCTATATCCATAGATTTTTCCAATAGTGTTGAATGATACCCTTTATTCAGAAATCTGTTTCATTTCTTCCATTTGTGACTTACACACCTCATAGTTCGAACAATTGCGTCTTACCCTCCTAAACTGATTTTGGGGTATGTTCCTTAACCATGTAGATTTATGATGGCTATTAAAAGGAATACAACTATTACAGTCAACGTTTTTCTTAAAAGTCTTGATGTTGATTTGTCCCTCTTCGATGTAGATATCCAGGTCTAAAAACTCGATGTGTTCCTTGGAGTGGTTAAAAGTAAAATTCAAATGATAGGGATTATTGTTAAGATATAACTTAAAATGCTCAAGAGATTCAAGATCTCCCTTCCATATAAAAAAGCAATCATCGATGTATCTCTGCCATAGGGACAGATTTGCGCCAAATGGGCAATGGGTCCATATGAATTCCTCTTCCCATTTGCCCATAAATAGATTAGCGTAACTTGGCGCAAATCGTGTCCCATGGCAATACCTTCAATCTGTAAATAAAAGAAATCGTCACACCAGAAGTAGTTGTGTGTAAGGATAAAAATAATACAATGGATGAGAAAATCGATAAGGTCATTTTTCAATTCTGAATACTTTGATAGAGAAAACTGGGTCACCTCACATCCTTGGAGGTGTTCAATTATTGTGTAAAGAGAGGTAACGTCGGCAGTAACTAAAATCATCTCCTTTTCCCACTTAAACCCAGATAAAATGTTTAAAATTTGAGTAGAGTCTCTGAGGTAGGATTTTAAACAGGAGAGTAGACGCTGTAGGTATTGATCAACATATTCAGAAAGATTTGCAGTAAGGGATCCAATTCCCGATACAATTGGCCTTCCAGGGGGTTTCACCAGTCTTTTATGTATCTTTGGTAGATGGTAAAATATCGGTATCCTTGGGTGCTGGACATATAGGTATTTATATTCCCTTTCATTCAAGATCCCTCTCTCTTTTCCGAAATTCAATATTTCCTTGAGTTCATCTTGATATTGGGTAGTAGGATCACCTTTCAATTGCAGGTAGGTGCTGGTATCTCCCAATAGTCTCTGATTTTCTTCTATATAGTCACTGGTGTTCAAGACGACTAGTCCGCCCCCTTTGTCTGCTGCTTTTATTGTGATATCCTCAGATCTCATGAGTTGTTTAAGGGCATTCCTTTCTTTTCTAGTTAAATTGTCTTTCGTGATCTTCTTAGTAATTTATTTCTAAAGTCCTTCTCAACCATTTCCTCAAATACTCTAATGGAGTCATTCTTCATATGTTGTGGGTAGAAGGTGGAGGTAGGATGTAGTTCAGTATGTGTGTAATCCTGATCCGCCTCCTGTTGTATCCTGTCTTTTTCCATGAAGAATTTTTTGATTGAGATCTTCCGTATAAATTTATGTAGGTCTATGCAGACATTGAAATCTGAATTTTGGGATGTGGGAGCAAACTTGAGACCTTTTTTAAGAGTGATGTTTCATCAGAGGAGCCCCCACCCGCCGGTGGGGGGCTATTTTTTTTTTTTAAAACACTGAGCAGCCACAGGCTGCTCACTGTTTACTAGACATGCCCCTACTCGCGGTATAGTGAGTAGGGGCAAAATTTACTAATACTAAGTCATTTTTACTTAGTATTAGTAAATTTGTCTGAAAGACCAATTTAGGTCTTTCAGCCTTTTGGTAGATAACTCCCTAATACCGTGGGAATTAGGGAGTGTAATGGACGCCTTCCGTTGACGGATGCTCCTAGAGCTTCCTGAGGACACCACACACTGCAGACGACACCACAACCACCGCAGACTCCACAACCACCGTAGCTTAACTGGAGCCGCGCCGTCTTCCTTCCACCCTGAATGAACCTCCAGCATTCAGGACCGTGTAGGAAAGACCTCTCCTCCAAGGAGAGCGTAACAGGAAAAAAGAGTGTGATATAGCAGTTCCCTCCAATAACGAGACAAGGCTACGTATTGAGGGTCAAGAAGAACTCTGCTTTTATGCAATTCTCCCCTGCAAGGGAGACGCCCACATCCAATTAAACATTACCCAATCACACAATGGTTACCTCCCACAGATTACCTCCCCTTAGCCTGAGAGGTAACCCAATTATAGCATACAATTTTAACATACATTTTTATAAATTTGGGTTTTTAAATGCACGCTATTGTGACACCAGATATGAGTGGCAATGTGCACTGGCAGAGGTTGGCAGAGTGCACGCTGTAGGCCTGACACCCGCTTAAAGACAACTAACTTCTATTCAATCTATAACAGTGAAAAAGGTTTTTGGGTTTTTAAATGCAATCTATTGTGACACCAGATATGAGTGGCACTGTGCACTAGCAGAGGTTGGCAGAGTAGACGCTGTAGGCCTTACACACCCACTTGAAGACAACTAACTGCTATTCAATCTATAACAGTGAAAAAAGTTTTTGGGTTTTAAATGCACGCTATTGTGACACCAGATATGAGCAGCACTGTGAACTGGCAAAGGTTGGCAGAGTACACGTTTTAGGCCTGACACACAGACGCTTGGAGACAACTAACTGCTATTCAATCTATTACAGTGAAAAAAGTGTTTTGGTTTTTAAATGCACGCTATTGTGAAACCAGTGAGTGAGTGGTGGCACTGGGCAAGTGGGTACAGTATATGCTGCGAGCCTGACACACACGCTTGCAGACAACCAACTGCTATTCAATCTATTACAGTGAAAAAAGTTTTTTGGTTTTAAATGCACGCTATTGTGACACCAGATATGAGTGGCACTGTGCACTGGCAGAGGTTGGCAGAGTACACGTGGTAGGCCTTACACACCCACTTGAAGACAACTAACTGCTATTCAATCTATAACAGTGAAAAAAGTTTTTGGGTTTTTAAATGCACGCTATTGTGAAACCAGTGAGTGAGTGGTGGCACTGGGCGAGTGGGTACAGTGTACGCTGCGAGCCTGACACACAAGCTTGCAGACAACTAACTGCTAATCAATCTATTACAGTGAAAAAAGTTTTTTTTTTTAAATGCACGCTATTGTGACACCAGATATGAGTGGCACTGTGCACTGGCAGAGGTTGGCAGAGTACACGTTGTAGGCCTGACACACAGACGCTTGGAGACAACTAACTGCTATTCAATCTATAACACGGAAAAAAGTTTTTTGGTTTTAAATGCACGCTATTGTGACACCAGATATGAGTTGCATTGTGCACTGGCAAAGGTTGGCAGAGTACACGTTGTAGGCCTGACACACACACGCTTGGAGACAACTAACTGCTATTCAATCTATAACAGAGAAAAAAGTTTTTGGGTTTTTAAATGCACGCTATTGTGAAACCAGTGAGTGAGTGGTGGCACTGGGCAAGTGGGCACAATATACGCTGCAAGCCTGACACACACACTTGCAGACAACTAACTGCTATTCAATCTATTACAGTGAAAAAAGTTTTTGGGTTTTTAAATGCATGCTACTGTGACACCAGATAAGAGTGGCACTTTGAACTGGCAAAGGTTGACAGAATACACGTTGTAGGCCTGACACACAGACGCTTGGAGACAACTAACTGCTCATCAATCTATAACAGTGAAAAAAGTTTTTGGGTTTTAATTGCACGCTATTGTGACACCAGATAAGAGTGGCAATGTGCACTGGCAGAGGTTGGCAGAGTACATGCTGTAGGCCTGACACCCACTTAAAGACAACTAACTGCTATTCAATCTATAACAGTGAAAAAAGTTTTTGGGTTTTTAAATGCACGCTATTGTGAAACCAGTGAGTGAGTGGTGGCACTGGGCAAGTGGGTACAGTATACGCTGCGAGCCTGACACACACGCTTGCAGACAACTAACTGCTATTCAATCTATTACAGTGAAAAAAGTTTTTTTTTAAAATGCACGCTATTGTGACACCAGATATGAGTGGCACTGTGCACTGGCAGAGGTTGGCAGAGTACACGTTGTAGGCCTGACACAAAGACGCTGGGAGACAACTAACTGCTATTAAATCTATAACAGTGAAAAAAGTTTTTGGGTTTTAAATGCACGCTATTGTGACACCAGATATGAGTTGCAATGTGCACTGGCAAAGGTTGGCAGACTACACGTTGAAGGCCTGACACACAGACGCTTGCAGACAACTAACTGCTATTCAATCAATAACAGTGAAAAAAGTTTTTGCGTTTTTAAATGCACGCTATTGTGACACCAGATAAGAGTGGCACTTTGATCTGGCAAAGGTTAGCAGAGTACACGTTGTAGGCCTGACACACACCTGCTTGGAGACAACTAACTGCTATTCAATCTATAACGGTGAAAAAAGTTTTTGGGTTTTAAATGCACGCTATTGTGACACCAGATATGAGCAGCACTGTGAACTGGCAAAGGTTGGCAGAGTACACGTTTTAGGCCTGACACACAGACGCTTGGAGACAACTAACTGCTATTGAATCTATTACAGTGAAAAAAATGTTTTGGTTTTTAAATGCACGCTATTGTGAAACCAGTGAGTGAGTGGTGGCACTGGGCAAGTGGGTACAGTATACGCTGCGAGTCTGACACACACGCTTGCAGACAACCAACTGCTATTCAAACTATTACAGTGAAAAAGTTGTTTTTTTTAAATGCACGCTATTGTCACACCAGATAAGATTGGCACTTTGAACTGGCAAAGGTTGGCAGAGTACACGTTGTAGGCCTGACAAACAGACGCTTGGAGACAACTAACTGCTTTTCAATCTATAACAGAGAAAAAAGTTTTTGGGTTTTTAAATGCACGCTATTGTGAAACCAGTGAGTGAGTGGTGGCACTGGGCAAGTGGGCACAGTATACGCTGCAAGCCTGACACACACACTTGCAGACAACTAACTGCTATTCAATCTATTACAGTGAAAAATGTTTTTGGGTTTTAATTGCAAGCTATTGTGACACCAGATATGAGTGGCAATGTGCACTGGCAGAGGTTGGCAGAGTACACGCTGTAGGCCTGACACCCACTTAAAGACAAATAACTGCTATTCAATCTATAACAGTGAAAAAAGTTTTTGGGTTTTTAAATGCACGCTATTGTGACACCAGATATGAATGGCACTGTGCACTGGCAGAGGTTGGCAGAGTAGACGCTGTAGGCCTGACACAACCGCTTGAAGACAACTAACTGCTATTTAATCTATAACAGTAAAAAAAGTTTTTGGGTTTTAAATGCACGCTATTGTGAAACCAGATATGAGTTGCAATGTGCACTGGCAGAGGTTGGCAGAGTACACGCTGCAGGCCTGAAACCCGCTTGAAGTCAACTAACTGATATTCAATCTATAACAGTGAAAAAAGTTTTTGGGTTTTTAAATGCACGCAATTGTGACACCAGATAAGAGTGGCACTGTGCACTGGCAGAGGTTGGCAGAGTACACGCTGTAAGCCTGACACCCGCTTGAAGACAACTAACTGCTATTCAATCTATAACAGTGAAAAAAGTTTTGGGTTTTTAAATGCACGCTATTTTGACACCAGATATGAGTGGCAATGTGCACTGGCAAAGGTTGGCAGAGTACACGTTGTAGGCCTGACAAACACCCGCTTGGAGACAACTAACTGCTATTCAATCTATAACAGTGAAAAAAAAATTTTGGTTTTTAAATGCAAGCTATTGGGACACCAGATAAGAGTGGCACTGTGCACTGGCAGAGGTTAGCAGAGTACATGCTGGAGGCCTGACACACCCGCTTGGAGACAACTAACTGCTATTCAATCTATAACAGTGAAAAAAGTTTTTTGGTTTTAAATGCACGCTATTGTGACACCAGATATGAGTTTCAATGTGCACTGGCAAAGGTTGGCAGAGTACACGTTGTTTCCTGACACACAGACGCTTGCAGACAACTAACTGCTATTCAATCTATAACAGTGAAAAAAGTTTTTGGGTTTTTAAATGCACGCTATTGTGACACCAGATAAGAGTGGCAATGTGCACTGGCAAAGGTTGGCAGAGTACACGTTGTAGGCCTGACACACACCCGCTTGGAGACAACTAACTGCTATTCAATCTAAAACAGTGAAAAAAGTTTTTTGGTTTTTAAATGCAAGCTATTGGGACACCAGATATGAGTGGCACTGTGCACTGGCAGAGGTTGGAAGAGTACATGCTGGAGGCCTGACACACCCGCTTGGAGACAACTAACTGCTATTCATTCTATAACAGTGAAAAAAGGTTTTTGGTTTTAAATGCACGCTATTGTGAAACCAGATATGAGTTGCAATGTGCACTGGCAAAGGTTGGCAGAGTACACGTTGTAGGCCTGACACACAGACGCTTGCAGATAACTAACTGCTATTCAATCTATAACAGTGAAAAAAGTTTTTGGGTTTTTAAATGCACGCTATTGTGACACCAGATAAGAGTGGCACTTTGATCTGGCAAAGGTTGGCAGAGTACACGTTGTAGGCCTGACACACACCCGCTTGGAGACAACTAACTGCTATTCAATCTATAACGGTGAAAAAAGGTTTTGGGTTTTAAATGCACGCTATTGTGACACCAGATATGAGTGGTACTGTGAACTGGCAAAGGTTGGCAGAGTACACGCTTTAGGCCTGACACACAGACGCTTGGAGACAACTAACTGCTATTCAATCTATAACAGTGAAAAAAGTTTTTTGGTTTTTAAATGCATGCAATTGTGAAACCAGTGAGTGAGTGGTGGCACTGGGCAAGTGGGTACAGTATACGCTGCGAGCCTGACACACACGCTTGCAAAAAACTAACTGCTATTCAATCTATTACAGTGAAAAAAGTTTTTTGGTTTTTAAATGCATGCTACTGTGACACCAGATAAGAGTGGCACTTTGAACTGGCAAAGGTTGACAGAGTACACGTTGTAGGCCTGACACACAGACGCTTGGAGACAACTAACTGCTATTCAATCTATAACAGTGAAAAAAGTTTTTTGTTTTAATTGCACGCTATTGTGACACCAGATATGAGTGGCAATGTGCACTGGCAGAGGTTGGCAGAGTACACGCTGTAGGCCTGACACCCACTTAAAGACAACTAACTACTATTCAATCTATAACAGTGAAAAAAGTTTTAGGTTTTTAAATGCACGCTATTGTGACACCAGATATGAGTGGCACTGTGCACTGGCAGAGGTTGGCAGAGTAGACGCTGTAGGCCTGACACACCCGCTTGAAGACAACTAACTGCTATTTAATCTATAACAGTAAAAAAAGTTTTTTGGTTTTAAATGCATGCTATTGTGAAACCAGTGAGTGAGTGGTGGCACTGGGCAAGTGGGCACAGTATATGCTGCAAGCCTTACACACACACTTGCAGACAACTAACTGCTATTCAATCTATTACAGTGAAAAAAGTTTTTTTGTTTTTAAATGCACGCTACTGTGACACTAGATAAGAGTGGCACTTTGAACTGGCAAAGGTTGACAGAGTACACGTTGTAGGCCTGACACACAGACGTTTGGAGACAACTAACTGCTATTCAATCTATAACAGTGAAAAAAGTTTTTGGGTTTTAATTGCACGCTATTGTGACACCAGATATGAGTGGCAATGTGCACTGGCAGAGGTTGGCAGAGTACACGCTGTAGGCCTGACACCCACTTAAAGACAACTACCTGCTATTCAATCTATAACAGTGAAAAAAGTTTTGGGGTTTTTAAATGCACGCTATTGTGACACCAGATATGAGTAGCACTGTGCACTGGCAGAGGTTGGCAGAGTAGATGCTGTAGGCCTGACACACCCGCTTGAAGACAACTAACTGCTATTTAATCAATAACAGTGAAAAAAGTTTTTGGGTTTTTAAATGCACGCTATTGTGACACCAGATATGAGTGGCAATGTGCACTGGCAAAGGTTGGCAGAATAGACGCTGTATGCCTGACACACACTTATGAAGGACACTGACTGCTATTATATTACAGTCAAAAAAGTTTTTGGTTTTTTAAATGCATGCTATTGTGACACCAGATAAGAGTGGCAATGTGCACTAGCAGAGGTTGGCAGAGTAGACTCTGTAGGCCTGACACACCCGCTTGAAGACAACTAACTGCTATTCAATCTATAACAGTGAAAAAAGTTTTTGGGTTTTTAAATGCAATCTACTGCGACACCAGATAAGTGTGGCACTGTGCACTGGCAGAGGTTGGCAGAGTACACGCTGTAGGCCTGACACACACTTATGAAGGACACTGACTGCTATTATATTACAGTCAAAAACGTTTTTGGGTTTTTAAATGCATGCTATTGTGACACCAGATAAGAGTGGCAATGTGCACTGGAAGAGGTTGGCAGAGTAGACGCTGTAGGCCTGATGCACCTGCTTGAAGACAACTAACTGCTCTTCAATCTATAACAGTGAAAAAAGTTTTTGGGTTTTTAAATGCAATCTACTGCGACACCAGATAAGAGTGGCACTGTGCACTGGCAGAGGTTGGCAGAGTACACGCTGTAGGCCTGACACACACTTATGAAGGACACTGACTGCTATTATATTACAGTCAAAAAAGTTTTTGGGTTTTTAAATGCATGCTATTGTGACACCAGATAAGAGTGGCAATGTGCACTCGAAGAGGTTGGCAGAGTAGACGCTGTATGCCTGACGCACGTGCTTGAAGACAACTAACTGCTCTTCAATCTATAATAGTGAAAAAAGTTTTTTGGTTTTTAAATGCAATCTATTGCGACACCAGATAAGAGTGGCACTGGCAGAGGTTGGCAGAGTACATGCTGTAGGCCTGACACACACTTATGAAAGACACTGACTGCTATTATGTTACAGTCAAAATAGTTTTTTGGTTTTTAAATGCATGCTATTGTGACACCAGATAAGAGTGGCAATGTGCACTAGCAGAGGTTGGCAGAGTAGATGCTGTAGGCCTGACACACACTTATGAAGGACACTGACCTCTATTATATTACAGTGAAAAAAGTTTTTTGTTTTTTATATGCAATCTATTGCGACACCAGATAAGAGTGGCACTGTGCACTGGCAGAGGTTGGCAGAGTACATGCTGTAGGCCTGACACACACTTATGAAGGACACTGACTGCTATTATATTACAGTCAAAAAAGTTTTTGGGTTTTTAAATGCATGCTATTGTGACACCAGATAAGAGTGGCAATGTGCACTGGAAGAGGTTGGCAGAGTAGACGCTGTAGGCCTGACACACCCGCTTGAAGACAACTAACTGCTATTCAATCTATAACAGTGAAAAAAGTTTTTGGGTTTTTAAATGCAATCTACTGCTACACCAGATAAGAGTGGCACTGTGCACTGGCAGAGGTTTGCAGAGTACAAGCTGTAGGCCTGACACACACTTATGAAGGACACTGACTGCTATTATATTACAGTCAAAAAAGTTTTTGGGTTTTTAAATGCATGCTATTGTGACACCAGATAAGAGTGGCAATGTGCACTGGAAGAGGTTGGCAGAGTAGACGCTGTAGGCCTGACGCACCTGCTTGAAGACAACTAACTGTTCTTCAATCTATAACAGTGAAAAAAGTTTTTTGGTTTTTAAATGCAATCTATTGCGACACCAGATAAGAGTGGCACTGGCAGAGGTTGGCAGAGTACATGCTGTAGGCCTGACACACACTTATGAAAGACAGGGAGATTAGAGAGGTTAATGCGTGGCTGAAGTCTTGGTGCAGGAAGGAGGGTTTTGGGTTTTTAGAGCACTGGGCCGACTTTGCGATTGGGTACAACCTATATAGTAGGGATGGATTGCACCTAAACGGAAGGGGGTCTGCAGTGCTGGGGGATAGGATGGCTAGAAGGTTGGAGGAGATTTTAAACTAGTAGTAGGGAGGGAGGGTCATAGCAATCTACAAAATGGAGATAGGACAGAAAGGAGATGGGCTTTAGAACAGTATAAGGAGGGTGGAGACGGGGGGAGGGGCAAGCTCAGAACAGAGAAGCTATGTAATGTTGGTAATTCACAAAATAAACAAGAGACGCATGATATTAAATGTATGCTTACTAATGCAAGGAGCCTAAATAACAAAATGGGGGAACTAGAGGCATTAGCATACACTAAACAATATGATATAATAGGCATAACTGAAACATGGTGGGATGAGACACATGACTGGGCAGTTAACTTAAATGGGTACACATTATTTAGGAAGGATAGGAAAAACAAGAAGGGTGGTGGGGTATGTTTGTATGTCAACCATGATTTAAAGCCAAATCTTAAGCAAATTGAATGCGATGAGGAAAATGTGGAAGCTTTATGGGTAAATATCTGCTTGGGGGAAAAGAAGGGAAACCAACTATTGGTTGGGATATGTTATAAACCACCTAATGTTAATATTGACGAGGAACAACAGCTGTTTGAGCAAATTGAGAAAGCTGCAAATCTTGGTAACACTTTAATTATTGGAGATTTTAATTACCCAGACATAAATTGGGACATAGGGACTAGTAGCTCAGCAAAGGGAATTAGGTTTTTAAACTTGTTAAATGACAACTTCATGTCACAACTTGTACAAGCACCAACTAGAATGGACGCTTGTCTGGACCTGGTTTTAACAAACAACGTTGATCTTTTGACCAACATTCAAGTAGGTGAGCACTTGGGAAATAGTGATCACAATATAGTGTCCTTTGAAATAAACTCAAAAAAACAAAAGCACATGGGGTATACTAAAACATATAATTTTAAAAAGGCCAATTTCAATAAGATAAGGGAAGCTTTACAATATATTGACTGGCATAAACTCTTTAGTGAAAAGAACACTGAGGATAAATGGATCATCTTCCAACAAATATTAGAAAGGTACATTTCTCAGTATGTACCATTGGGAAATAAGTATAAAAGAAACAAATTAAAACCAATGTGGCTTAGTAGAGAAGTAAAACAAGAGATTAAAAATAAGAAAAGGGCATTTAAAGCATTTAAATCAGACAAATCAGATGCATCTTATAAAAGATATAAGAAAGCAAATAATGCGTGCAAAAAGGCAATTAAACTTGCTAAACTTCAAAATGAAAAAATGATAGCTAAAGAGAGCAAAACCAACCCCAAAGCATTTTTTAAGTACATAAATTCCAAAAAACCCAAAAATGAAAGTATAGGTACACTTAAAACTGAAACGGGGGTGTTGGTTAATGAAGACCAAGAAAAGGCAGGAATTCTAAATAACTATTTCTCCTCCGTATATATTAAAGAAGAACCCATGGCAATAGATGTGCAAATGATTGCTACTAAAAACTTGCAGAATAATTGTAATTGGTTAACTCAAGACAATGTGCTGCAGCAACTAAAGAAAGTTAATATAAACAAAGCTCCAGGGCCTGACGGTATCCATCCACGTGTACTTAAGGAACTAAGTGTAGAAATAAGTGAACCTCTGTTTTTAATCTTTCAAGATTCTTTTCTTTCAGGAAGTGTTCCGGAGGATTGGAGGAAGGCAGATGTGGTTCCTATATTCAAAAAGGGTTCAAAATCCTTGCCTGGAAATTATAGACCTGTGAGCTTAACTTCTGTGGCTGGTAAAATATTTGAAAGGTTATTAAGGGATAATATTCAAGAATTCCTTGAGAAGAATATGGTTATCAGCAAAAATCAGCACGGTTTTATGAAGCACAGGTCATGTCAAACTAACTTGATTGCTTTCTACGAAGAAGTAAGTAGAAGTATAGATCAGGGTGTTGCAGTGGATGTGATCTATTTGGATTTTGCCAAGGCATTTGATACAGTTCCACACAAAAGATTAGTGTTCAAACTCAAGGAAATCGGTCTCGATGAAAATGCTTGTTCTTGGGTAGAACATTGGCTTAAAAACAGAATAGAAAGAGTTGTCGTTAATGGTAAATTTTCAAGCTGGACAGAGGTGGCAAGTGGTGTCCCTCAGGGGTCTGTTCTGGGACCCCTTCTATTTAACATTTTTATAAATGATCTTGAAGACAGCATTGAAAGTCATGTTTCAGTGTTTGCAGATGACACAAAACTTTGTAAAATAATACAATGTGAGCAAGATATTACTTTGCTGCAGAAGGATTTAGATAGACTGGGGGACTGGGCACTCAAATGGCAGATGAAATTTAATGTTGAAAAATGCAAAGTTATGCACTTCGGCGTAAAGAATACACAAGCAACGTATACCCTTAATGGAAGCGAATTAGGGATAACAACACACGAAAAGGACTTGGGAATTGTTATAGACAACAAACTATGCAACAATGTGCAATGTCAATCAGCAGTGGCCAAGGCCAGTAAGGTATTGTCATGCATGAAAAAGGGCATTCATTCTCGGGACGAGAATATCATTTTGCCTCTCTATAAATCACTGGTAAGACCACATATTGAATATGCTGTGCAATTTTGGGCACCTGTTCTAAAGAAGGATATCATGGCACTAGAAAAAGTGCAGAGGCGGGCTACAAAATTAATAAAAGGAATGGAACATATCAGCTATGAAGAAAGGTTAACAAATTTAAACCTATTTAGTTTAGAAAAACGTCGCCTGAGAGGGGATATGATAACATTATACAAATATATTCGGGGCCAATACAAACCATTGTGTGGAAATCTATTCACAAACCGGACTTTACATAGGACACGAGGCCATGCGTTTAGACTGGAAGAAAGAAGATTTCGTCTAAGGCAAAGGAAAGGTTTTTTTACTGTAAGAACAATCAGGATGTGGAATTCTCTGCCTGAAGAAGTGGTTTTATCAGAGTCCATACAGATGTTCAAACAGCTACTAGATGCATACTTGCAAAGACAGAATATTCAAGGATATAATCTTTCAATGTAGGGTAATAACTGCTTGATTCAAGGATAAATCTGACTGCCATTCTGGGGTCAAGAAGGAATTTTTTGTCCTAGCTTGTTGCAAAATTGTGCTTCAAACTGGGTTTTTTTCTTTCTTTTTTTTTTTTTTTTTTTCTTTTCTTTTGGATCAACAGCAAAAAACAGGTGTGAGGAAGGCTGAACTTGATGGACGCAAGTCTCTTTTCAGCTATCTAACTATGTAACACTGACTGCTATTATATTACAGTCAAAATAGTTTTTTGGTTTTTAAATGCATGCTATTGTGACACCAGATAAGAGTGGCAATGTGCACTAGCAGAGGTTGGCAGAGTAGACGCTGTAGGACTGACACACCCGCTCGAAGACAACTAACTGCTATTTAATCTATAACAGTAAAAAAAATTTTGGTTTTAAATGCACGCAATTGTGACACCAGATATGAGTGGCAATATGCACTGGCAGAGGTTGGCAGAGTAGACGCTGTAGGCCTGACACACCCGCTTGAAGACAACTAACTGCTATTTAATCTATAACAGTAAAAAAAGTTTTGGGATTTTAAATGCACGCTATTGTGAAACCAGTGAGTGAGTAGTGGCACTGGGCAAGTGGGCACAGTATACGCTGCAAGCCTGACACACACACTTGCAGACAACTAACTGCTATTCAATCTATTACATTGAAAAAAGTTTTTTGTTTTTTAAATGCACGCTACTGTGACACCAGATAAGAGTGCCACTTTGAACTGGCAAAGGTTGACAGAGTACACGTTGTAGGCCTGACACACAGACGCTTGGAGACAACTAACTGCTATTAAATCTATAACAGTGAAAAAAGTTTTTTGGTTTTAATTGCATGCTATTGTGACACCAGATATGAGGGGCAATGTGCACTGGAAGAGGTTGGCAGAGTACACGCTGTAGGCCTGACACCCACTTAAAGACAACTAACTGCTATTCAATCTATAACAGTGAAAAAAGTTTTTGGGTTTTTAAATGCACGCTATTGTGACACCAGATATGAGTAGCACTGTGCACTGGCAGAGGTTGGCAGAGTAGACGCTGTAGGCCTGACACACCTGCTTGAAGACAACTTACTGCTATTTAATCTATAACAGTAAAAAAAGTTTTTTGGTTTTAAATGCACGCTATTGTGACACCAGATATGAGTGGCAATGTGCACTGGCAAAGGTTGGCAGAATAGACGCTGTAGGCCTGACACACACTTATGAAGGACACTGACTGCTATTATATTACAGTCAAAAAAGTTTTGGGGTTTTTAAATGCATGCTATTGTGACACCAGATAAGAGTGGCAATGTGCACTAGCAGAGGTTGGCAGAGTAGACGCTGTAGGCCTGACACACCCGCTTGAAGACAACTAACTGTTATTCAATCTATAACAGTGAAAAAAGTTTTTGGGTTTTTTAATGCAATCTACTGCGACACCAGATAAGAGTGGCACTGTGCACTGGCAGAGGTTGGCAGAGTACACGCTGTAGGCCTGACACACACTTATGAAGGACACTGACTGCTATTATATTACAGTCAAAAAAGTTTTTGGGTTTTTAAATGCATGCTATTGTGACACCAGATAAGAGTGGCAATGTGCACTGGAAGAGGTTGGCAGAGTAGACGCTGTAGGCCTGACGCACCTGCTTGAAGACAACTAACTGCTCTTCAATCTATAACAGTGAAAAAAGTTTTTGGGTTTTTAAATGCAATATACTGCGACACCAGATAAGAGTGGCACTGTGCACTGGCAGAGATTGGCAGAGTACACGCTGTAGGCCTGACACACACTTATGAAGGACACTGACTGCTATTATATTACAGTCAAAAAAGTTTTTGGGTTTTTAAATGCATGCTATTGTGACACCAGATAAGAGTGGCAATGTGCACTGGAAGAGGTTGGCCGAGTAGACGCTGTAGGCCTGACGCACCTGCTTGAAGACAACTAACTGCTCTTCAATCTATAACAGTGAAAAATGTTTTTTGGTTTTTAAATGCAATCTATTGCGACACCAGATAAGAGTGGCACTGGCAGAGGTTGGCAGAGTACACGCTGTAGGCCTGACACACACTTATGAAGGACACTGACTGCTATTATATTACAGTCAAAAAAGTTTTTGGGTTTTTAAATGCATGCTATTGTGACACAGAATAAGAGTGGCAATGTGCACTAGCAGAGGATGGCAGAGTAGACGCTGTAGGCCTGACACACCCGCTTGAAGACAACTAACTGCTATTCAATCTATAACAGTGAAAAAAGTTTTTGGTTTTTAAATGCACGCTATTGTGACACCAGATATGAGTGGCACTGTGCACTGGCAGAGGTTGGCAGAGTAGTCGCTGTAGGCCTGACACACATGCTTGAAGACAACTAACTGCTATTCAATCTATAACAGTGAAAACACTTTTTTTTGTTTTTAAATGCACCAGATATGAGTGGTGGCACTGGGCAAGGGGGCACAGTATCCACTGTGAGCCTGACACAGAAGCTGGCAGGCAGGCAACTGCAATTAGATTACACAGATAAAAAAAGCAGACTGATGTTCTAGCCCTAAAAAGGGCTTTTTGGGGGTGCTGATCTTACAGCAGAGATCAGATGAGTCCGTCAGGACTGTAGTGGACACTGAATACACTAGCCTAGCTATCCATTTCCCTATCAAATCAACAGCAGCTACACTTTCCCTACTCTCACTAAGAATGCAGCTTCAGAATGAATCTAAAATGGATGCTGTCCAGTAGGTTGGAGGGTCTGCTAGGGAGGGTGTGCTGCTGGCTGGAATGTGTCTGCTGACTGTGAGGCACAGGGTCAAAGTTTACTCAATGATGACGAATAGGGGGTGGATAGAACCGCGCATATGTTCGACCGCCGTGGTGAACGCGAACACGCTATGTTCGCCGGGAACTATTCGCCAGCGAACCGTTCGGTACATCACTATTGCTGAGAGTTTAGTCTGCAAACAGGTTTTTTTCCTTAAAAAAAAATAAAAATAAATCCTTCACTGCTTTTAAATCAAGGAGGAACCTGAATTAACCATCTGGCTTCGGCACTAAAAACAGGCTTTAATAAGTTCATGAAAGTCTTTTTGGAAGATAGCTCTATTAAGTTTTCTTTCAAAGTGTCTGGACTTCTGTAAAAAGATCCGAAGCTGTTCGGGTTGGCTGTACTGCGAAACAAAGGAATGTTCTTAGAGGAAGTTCTGTTTGCTTTTTGTAAAGGACCCAGTTGCCTGTAGTGGCATTTTACCCACTGGGAAGTAAAAGTCAGATGTCTTCATCCTATAGGTCTAGTGCCATAATCTACAATCTTTTGTCTTTTCAGAGAATTTTCCTTCAGAGATTTCTTTTAGTCAGATATTTCTTTTATTCCAATGGAATTTCGCCAGAAACATTGGACTTTTACTACCAATGTTTCTGCAATCAGGGATTTGCTTTGTATTGCCGTAGCAGAGAGTTTGCATATCTGCCCTTTTCCTGGCTAATCATGGCAGCATCACTTAGCAGTCACAGGACAGGAATTAATTAGATGAATTAGACTGATAGGTATAAAGAGTCCCTCCTCCCCTTACACCGCACTCCTCTTGGAAGACTAAGCGCTTCAAGGATCGGTCCTTTCGGGACAGCAGAAGCTATAGACCAGGAAGAGAGTATTCCAGAAATTTTTCTTGGAAAATCTTCTCACATTATTGACCAATAAGGCTTCCAGAGGAAGAGGAGCTAGAACCTCTGGAAGAACTGCCCATTCGGGGACTGTGGGAGGAAGACTGAAGTTATTTTATCCGCTGTGTAAAATATTAGGGACGTGTGGGGCAATTCCATCATAAGAGAGGGTTACAGGATAAAATTTGCCTCTTACGCAAAATCTTCTTTCTTCAAGAAATCAAAGGTGTTGGCAGGCATCAAACGAAGGGCCATGAGGGCCTGCATTTCTACTCTTCTGGAACAAAAAGTTATAGAAGAAGTTCCAAAACAGGAAAGGTTCCAAGGGGTTTACTCCACAGTGTTCTTGGCTCCAAAACCCCAGGGAAAGTGGCGTCTCATCCTGAACTTGAAAGGAGTTAACTCCATGCTCGACGTAAGAACATTTAAGATGGAATCTTTACAGACCATCTTAAAAAGTATCAAAAGAGGGGATTGGATGACATCTATAGACTTGAGGGACGCCTACTACCAAATCTCTACAAACCATGATCATATGCGGTTTCTCAGATTCTGGGCTCTAGGAAGGCATTTTCAATTCCGGGGACTGACATTTGGCCTCAGCTTGGCACCAAGAACGCTCTCAAAAGTTCTTGTCACCTTGATTGCCTTAATAAGAGTGAGAGGTATCGCAATCTTCCATTACTTGGACAATATCCTTATCATAGGACTATCTCAAAGGATAGTGGCTCATCATACTTGGGTTACGATGAACATTCTTTGAGACCACGGTTGGCTTCTGAACATAGAGAAAAGTTTCCTAATTCCTTCACAAAAGTTTATATTCCTCAGAGCAGTAATAAACACTATCTCCGCCCATGTGTTCCTGTTTCCAGAGAGGGCTGTGAGGATTTGAGACAAAATAATAAAACTACAAGGTTTTGAGACTGGCTCAGCCAGAGAAGTCATGAGCCTCCTTGTTTCTTTGACTTCAACGATTGGGCTGGTAAAATGGGCCCAATGGAAGTTTCACACTGTTCAGAATTGCTTCCTTCTTCAATTCGACAAAGTAGAAACAGATTGGGAGCAAATAATAGGTCTGCCCCTGCCAGTAAGAAAAGGGTTGGACTGGTGGATGGGTAAGAAGAATTTGGCAAAAGGCTTCCCGTTGGAGGAACCTCCTTGGAACGCTATTACAACAAATGCCAGTTTCTCTGGATGGGGTGCCCACTTCAATTCCACAGGGACACAAGGGAAGTGGACCCGAGAAGAGAGTCGCCTACACTCAAATCTAAGAGAACTAAGAGCTATTTCCAAAGCCGTCTTGGTATTCCTCCCGATGATCGAAAAATCTTGGGTACTAGTCAAAACAGACAACCAAGCAGTTGCTTCGTATGTGAACAACCAAGGAGGCACAAGAAGCAGCTTGCTCTTGAAGGAACTAGTTTCCTTGATGAAGGTGGACATGAAAAATCTCCAAGGTCTGAAGGTTTCTGTAACGGAGCTCCGTGTACTCCGACCGAGTACCCTCCATTGATGGATGCTCCTAGCGCTTACAGAGGACTCCAAGCACTGCAGACGACACCACAACCACCGCAGGCTCCACAACCGCCGTAGCTTAACTGGAGCCTCGCCGTCTTCCTTCCACCCTGGATCGGATTCTGTCCTCCAGGATCGTGTGGAGAAGACCTCTCCTCCAGGAGAGCGTATCCGGAACAGGCTCTTAAAAGAGCTAAGTGATTAAGCTCAGGGGAATATGCAGAGCATAGTAATCCCCAATGTGATATAGCAGTTCCCTCCAATAACGAGACGAGGCTACGTATTGAGGGTCAGAAGAGGTCTGAGGTGCTGGAACACCCAGCCTGGTTTTTATTACAAGTGTACACATACAGGCCACACCCAGGGGGAGGCATAAAATAACCAATAGTATCATGGGTGCAACCCACACATCCCCTCCCCTTAGTGTGACACATAATCCCATTATACATACAGTTAAAATATACTTTTTACACAACTTTCATAACTCTAAAACCATACATCACATTCACATAAAAATACATATCCACAATCAATCCATTCAGGGGAACAACATATTAAAAATTGTCATGAATCCGACCAGGGTTTCAAAAGTTACTAAAAGTATCTTTTGTCCCTTACTAGCCGCATGGCAAACCGGTTTAGACAGGTTTTACATAGGCCTCTATCCTGGAGACAAAGAGGAAAGTAATCCAATTATCCAGGGCTAGAAGCAGACTCCATTAACCACATGGTTACAGAAAGACATAAAACACTTTAAAATACAGAAAGTAACTTTTTATCCATAACACACCGACATTTCACATATCCCCAGATAGCTGGGATCTGAGCGCACAAAACTACCGAATAGCGCGCAGATCCTATTCACACAGTACAATTGCCATGGAGCTAAAGTCTTTCCCATAGTCTTTCATTATATGAATAGGCTCCATGGTATAGCTATCTGGGGTATCACATTCCCATAAAGTTTGGTCCATAGTCCAAAGGCAAGAGGCGGGCAATCAGCCCCCTCCAAGGACACGTGGTGAGGTCGGTTTCGCCACCCCCAAATGTAAGTTTTACAGGGCAATATAGTCCAGGGCCATAGTCGCAGGGGAGGAGGCAGGCAAGCAGGCCTCTCCAGGACAAAGTGGCGAAGATCACTGTTACGGTTGCCTCCAGGCTGGCTGGAAGTTGGACCGTAGAAATGGATGCTCCTAGCGCTCACCAAAGGACCATCAGCACCGCAGCCACCATAAGCACTGCAGACTCCAGGAACTACCGCTGGTGGGCTGGTATCTCGCCGTCTGTTCTGCGCCCTGGACCTACGACCAGGCTCCAGGTTCCAATAGGCGAACCTCTTCCTTCTGTAGAGCGAAGCAGGATCAGGAACAAGAGCTCTTACAAGAGCTCAGTAGCTAAGGGAGTATGAAGAGCATAGCAATCCCTGTAGTGATTATAGCTGTCCCCTACAAACATGAGTCAAGGCTGCAAGTTAGAGGGTCAGCAGAGGTCTGAGGACTGGAACACCCAGCCTGCTTTTTATTAGGATAAGGTACACACAGGACACTCCCAGGGGGAGGATGAAATTAACCAATAACAGCATAGTACAGCCCACAGGTTCCCTCCCCTCAGATAAACAGTTAAACCAATTATTACATACAATAAAAATACAGTTTTCACATACACACTGTAACTTTAAAACCATACATTCAATTTCAATAAAAGACTCGCATATTCAGACTCAGCATACATCAAACATAAACCCTTCCAAAAATCAGCCAAATCCCTCCAGTGGATCAAAAGTTAGCTGGAAGTCCTTTATGACCGACCGCAAGCACAATTTCCTGCCCAAAACAGTTCCATAGATTTGGGCTGTGCGGCCGGTCAATTTCATGCGAAAAAACGACTAAGTCCCATTTCGAACGGGACTTAGTCTCTGGAGCTGCAAGTTCCGTATGGGAGAAGGTAAGGGTCAGCGGTGTTCGGCAGAATGTGTAGCCGATTTTAGTTCCACAGAATCTTTAGCATACACCGCTGACCGCGTTCGAGGAAACCAAGATGGCCGCCGCCACGTGCAATTAACCTGCAGTAACCTCACAGCCTGGGAGGTAAATTGCCTGCACACTTTAGCTTCTGGGTGGTCCGCCTGTGTGGTACTTGGTTCAGTAAGCCCTATTTACTGAACCAAGTGGGGGAAAGCCAGGAACAAGTTATTTTACCGGTCTGGGGACATAGTCTTAAAGGGGCATTGTTCAACAAAGTCACAATATGTCCCCAGACGGTTCTTAAAGGGCCATACACACCAATACAAGTTAATACATTTTCAGGGGCACAATCTTCCAGGGGCCATAGTCATGAGGCAGGAGGCTGGCAAATAGGCTTCTCCACAATCCAGGGAAGCAGGGCAATTTTTCATTTAAAGGGCCAGTTACAAATAGCCATTTGTAACAATCACTTTGTCACAGTTTCTTCCTAAGGTGATTTCTCAGTTTCATCTCTCTCAAGAAGTGGTCCTTCCATCATTCTACCCCAATCCTACTTCTCAAGAGGAAGTTAGGTGGCAACGTTTGGATGTCATGAACTGAAGCTAGTTCATTCTGAATCATACAGAAAGACTGACTAACTCTTCATTTTACCTTCAGGAGTTAGGAAAGGTGAGGCGGCCTCTTTATCTACATTGAAACGTTAGATTTCGCTAATGATCAGGATAAGAACACATTCTACCAGAGCATTGTCAACTTCATGGGCTAATATATAGTAATGTGACAGCATATCACATTACTATATAGATTCACACAAGAAAACCAGATACAGGACTACAGAGAACACCAAGTTAATGTAACTTTAAATATTATGGATTGATACAAAGTTCCATTGTAAGGAAAGGCGAACAAGGGTTCAGTGGTGTCAAAATTCTAATTTTATGGACAAAAAGGAGACATCTAAAGAAAGTCTCTGAAGTCTCACAGGTCTTTGACGGATAGGCATAAAGATAGCCAAAAATGACATCAATTGCATCACAAAATCTAGTTAACCCCTTACACAAAGGATAATTGGAACTCCTGACAAATTTCTGGTGGTGTTATGCCATTTACTGACCAAACTCTTGATAGCCTGTAGGGAAGACACACCCACCTTACTCTATTGGGAAGATAAACCAGAGGTTCCCATCCCTCAAGTACCCCCTACCAGTCCAGGATTTAGGGATTACCCTGTTGTGTCTAAAGTGTTTATTTTTTTCCCCCTTTTTCTAAAAAACACCTTAGACACCACAGGGTAATCCCTAAATCCTGGACTGTTAGGGGGTACTTGAGGACTGGGTTGGGAACCACTGACGTAAAGGAAGATTCTCCTTTCAAAATTAAGGACAAAAAAGCGAAAGGCAGAGATCTTAGATCTAACATCTGGTGTAGGAATGAGGACACCTAACTTTCGCACTTCCCAAAAATAAAAAAAAAAAATGAAAAATTTGTCTCTCCAACTGAAAACTTTCCTATTTCCCACAATTCTCATTTATACCTGCATTCACAATTCCTAGGATATATCTCCAAGTCTAAAAGAAATTCTACACAAAGAAGCTGGTTTTATTTAATTTGAATTAATTTACTAAAAACATCTGGATAAAAAGGCTGGTCAGATGTCAACTATTATGAAATCTGATTAGTGATATCTAGTTATATAAATTCCTTACTGCAGGAGGAATATTTACTGGTAATTTGTAAAAAAACAAAAACAAAAAAAAACACCTCTGAAATTAGGGATAATAGTCTAATTAGGAAAGTTAAA
The DNA here is from genome assembly GCF_036172605.1 of Pelobates fuscus. Lineage (NCBI taxonomy): Eukaryota > Metazoa > Chordata > Amphibia > Anura > Pelobatidae > Pelobates > Pelobates fuscus. Next base: position 1,617 of record NW_026961974.1, on the reverse strand, counting down.
ATCCGGTTAGAATTATTCATATTGGATGAGAACGAATGGTTAACTGGTCTGAGAACTATTGTATTTGTCCTTCCGTTGATGGACGCTTCCTAGCTTGCGTCGAGGACCACAAGCACCGCACTGGACACCACAACCACCGCAGATTCCACAACCGCCATAGCTTAACTGGAGCCGCGCCGTCTTCCGTCCACCCTGGAATGAACCTCCAGCATTCAGGACCGTGTGAGGGAAGACCTCTCCTCCAGGAGAGGGTATCAGGAACAAGAACTAAGTGATAAAAGCTCAAGGGAGTATGCAGAGCATAGCAATCCCCAGTGTGATATAGCAGTTCCCTCCAATAACGAGACAAGGCTACGTATTGAGGGTCAAGAAGAACTCTGGTTTAATTACACACACTCTGCTTTTATGCAATTCTCCCCTGCAAGGGAGACGCCCACATCCAATTAAACATTACCCACTCACACAATGGTTACCTCCCACAGATTCCCTCCCCTTAGCCTGAGAGGTAACCCAATTATAACGTACAATTTATACATTCAATCTTCATAAAACAAGAGTTAGCTGGAAGTCCTTCATGCCCATAACGGTTCCACAGATTCGAGATGGGGAGATGGGGAGATGGCGGAGATGGGGATGGGGAGATGGGGAGATGGGAGACTGGGGAGATGGGGAGACTGGGAGATGGGGAGATGGGGAGATGGGGAGATGGGAGACTGGGGAGATGCGGGAGATGGGGAGATGGGGAGATGGGGAGATGGGGAGATGGGAGATGGGGAGATGGGGATGGAGATGGGGAGATGGGGAGATGGGGAGATGGGGAGATGGGGAAGATGGGGGAGATGGGGAGATGGGGAGATGGGAGATGGGAGATGGGGAGATGGGAGAATGGGAGATGGGGAGGGAGATGGGGAGATGGGGAGATGGGGAGATGGGGAGAATGGGAGATGGGATGATGGGGAGATGGGGAGATGGGGAGATGGGGAGATGGGGATGGGGAGATGGGAGATGGGGAGATGGGAGATGGGGAGATGGGGAGATGGGGAGATGGGAGATGGGGAGATGGGGAGATGGGGAGATGGGGAGAATGGGAGATGGGGAGATGGGGAGATGGGGAGATGGGAGATGGGGAGATGGGAGATGGGGAGATGGGGAGATGGGGGAGATGGGGAGAGATGGGGAGATGGGAGATGGGGAGATGGGGAGATGGGGAGATGGGGATGGGTTGGGGAGTTGGGGAGATGGGAGATGGGGAGATGGGAGATGGGGAGATGGGAGATGGGGAGATGGGAGATGGGGAGATGGGGAGGAGATGGGGTGATGGGAGATGGGAGATGGGGAGATGGGGGATGGGGAGCTGATGGGGAGATGGGGGAGTGGGTGATGGGGAGATGGGGAGATGGGGAGTGGGGAGATGGGGAGATGGGGAGATGGGGAGATGGGGGAGATGGGCGGGGGAGATGGGGAGATGGGGAGATGGGGTGATGATGGGGTGATGGGGAGTGGGGGAGATGGGGGAGGGAGTGGGGAGATGGGAGATGGGGTGGGGAGATGGGGAGATGGGTGGAGATGGGGAGATGGGGAGATGGGGGAGATGGGGAGATGGGAGGAGATGGGGAG
>NW_026961973.1:0-13016 GCF_036172605.1 Pelobates fuscus | reverse complement strand
ACCTCCTCCTCCCCAACCCCCCAATATAATAACCTCCTCCCCCCAACCCCCCAATATAATAACCTCCTCCCCAACCCCCCAATATAATAACCTCCTCTCCCAACCCCCCAATATAATAAACTCCTCCCCCCAACCCCCAATATAATAACCTCCACCCCCCAACCCCCCAATATAATAACCTCCTCCCCAACCCCCCAATATAATAACCCCTCCCCACCCAATATAACCCCCCAACCCCCTAACCACCCCCAATATAATAACCTCCTCCCCCCAAACCCCCCAATATAATAACCTCCAACCCCAATACCCCAACCCCCAATATAATAACCTCCTCCTCCCCAACCCCCCAATATAATAACCTCCTCCTCCCCCCAACCCCCAATATAATAACCTCCTCCCCCCAACCCCCCCAATATAATAACCTCCTCCACCCAACCCCCAATATAATAACCTCCTCCCCCAACCCCCCAATATAATAACCTCCTCCCCCCAACCCCCCAATAAAATAACCTCCACCCCCAACCCCCCAATAAATAACCTCCTCCCCAACCCCAATATAATAACCTCCTCCTCCACAACCCCCCAATATAATAACCTCCTCCCCCCCAACCCCCCAATATAATAACCTCTCCCCCAACCCCCCAATATAATAACCTCCCTCCCAACCCCCCCAATATAATAACCTCCTCTCCCCACCCCCAATATAATAACCCTCCCCCCAACCCCCCAATATAATAACCTCCTCCCCCAACCCCACAATAATAACCTCCTCCCCCCAACCCCCCAATATAATAACCTCCTCCCCCCCAACCCCCAATATAATAACCTCCTCCCCCCCAAACCCCTCAATATAATAACCCCCCCCCCCAACCCCCCAATATAATAACCTCCTCCCCCAACCCCCCCAATATAATAACCTCCTCCTCCCCAACCCCCCAATATAATAACCTCCTCCTCCCCCCAACCCCCAATATAATAACCTCCCCCCCCAACCCCCAATATAATAACCTCCCCCCCAACCCCTCAATATAATAACCTCCTCCTCCCCAACCCCCCAATATAATAACCTCCCCCACCCCCCAATATAATAACCTCCCCCCCAACCCCCAATATAATAACCTCCTCCTCCCCAACCCCCCAATATAATAACCTCCTCCCCCAACCCCCCAATATAATAACCTCCTCCCCCAACCCCCAATATAATAACCTCCTCCTCCCCCAACCCCCAATATAATAACCTCCTCCCCCCCAACCCCCCAATAATAATAACCTCCTCCCCCCCAACCCCCCAATATAATAACCTCCTCCCCCCCAACCCCCCAATATAATAACCTCCTCCCCCCCAACCCCCCAATATAATAACCTCCTCCCCCCAACCCCCCCAATATAATAACCTCCTCCTCCCCAACCCCCCAATATAATAACCTCCTCCTCCCCCAACCCCCCAATATAATAACCTCCTCCCCCCAACCCCCCAATATAATAACCTCCTCCCCCCCAACCCCCCCAATATAATAACCTCCTCCTCACCAACCCCCCAATATAATAACCTCCACCCCCGAATATAATAACCTCCTCCTCCCCAACCCCCAATATAATAACCTCCTCCCCCCACCCCCCCAATATAATAACCTCCTCCCCCCCAACCCCCCCAATATAATAACCTCCTCCTCCCCAACCCCCCAATATAATAACCTCCTCCCCCCAACCCCCCAATATAATAACCTCCTCCCCCCCAACCCCCCAATATAATAACTCCTCCCCCCCAACCCCCCAATATAATAACCTCCTCCCCCCCAACCCCCCCAATATAATAACCTCCTCCTCCCCAACCCCCCCAATATAATAACCTCCTCCTCCCCAACCCCCCAATATAATAACCACCTCCCCCCAACCCCCCAATATAATAACCTCCTCCCCCCAACCCCCCAATATAATAACCTCCTCCTCCCCAACCCCCCAATATAATAACCTCCTCCCCCCAACCCCCAATATAATAACCTCCTCCCCCCAACCCCCCAATATAATAACCTCCTCCCCCCAACCCCCCAATATAATAACCTCCTCCCCCCCAACCCAATATAATAACCTCCTCCCACCCCCAATATAATAACCTCCTCCCCCCCAACCCCCAATATAAAACCTCCTCCCCCCCAACCCCCCAATATAATAACCTCCTCCCCCCCAACCCCCCCAATATAATAACCTCCTCCCCCCCCCAACCCCCAATATAATAACCTCCTCCCCCCCAACCCCCCCAATATAATAACCTCCTCCCCCCAATATAATAACCTCCCACCCCCCCAATATAATAACCTCCAACCCCCCCAATATAATAACCACCTCCCCCCCAACCCCCAATATAATAACCTCCTCCCCCCCAACCCCCAATATAATAACCTCCTCCCCCCCAACCCCCAATATAATAACCTCCTCCCCCCCACCCCCAATATAATAACCTCCTCCCCCCAACCCCCAATATAATAACCACCTCCCCCCCCCCAATATAATAACCTCCTCCCCCCCAACCCCAATATAATAACCTCCTCCCCCCCAACCCCCCAATATAATAACCTCCTCCCCCCAATATAATAACCTCCTCCCCCCCAACCCCCCAATATAATAACCTCCTCCCCCCCAACCCCCAATATAATAACCTCCTCCCCCCAACCCCCCAATATAATAACCTCCTCCCCCCAACCCCCAATATAATAACCTCCTCCCCCCAACCCCAATATAACAACCTCCTCACCCCCACCCCCCAATATAATAACCTCCTCCCCCAACCCCCAATATAATAACCTCCTCCCCCCAACCCCCAATATAACCTCCTCCTCCCCCCCAATATAATAACCTCCTCCCCCCCCAACCCCCCAATATAATAACCACCTCCCCCCCAACCCCCCAATATAATAACCTCCACCCCCCAATATAATACCTCCTCCTCCCCAACCCCCAATATAATAACCTCCTCCCCCCCACCCCCCCAATATAATAACCTCCTCCCCCCCAACCCCCCCAATATAATAACCTCCTCCTCCCCAACCCCCCAATATAATAACCTCCTCCCCCCCAACCCCCCCAATATAATAACCTCCTCCCCCCCCCATATAATAACCTCCTCCCCCCCCCATATAATAACCTCCTCCCCCCCCATATAATAACCTCCCCCCCCCCAATATAATAACCTCCTCCCCCCAATATAATAACCTCCTCCCCCCAACCCCCCCAATATAATAACCTCCTCCCCCCCAACCCCCCAATATAATAACCTCCTCCCCCCCAATATAATAACCTCCTCCCCCCCAATATAATAACCTCCTCCCCCCCCAATATAATAACCTCCTCCCCCCCAACCCCCAATATAATAACCTCCTCCCCCCCAATATAATAACCTCCTCCCCCCCAATATAATAACCTCCTCCCCCCCAACCCCCAATATAATAACCTCCTCCCCCCCAATATAATAACCTCCTCCCCCCCCAATATAATAACCTCCTCCCCCCCCAATATAATAACCTCCTCCCCCCCAATATAATAACCTCCTCCCCCCCAATATAATAACCTCTTCCCCAATATAATAACCTCCTCCCCCCCCAATATAATAACCTCCTCCCCCCAATATAATAACCTCCTCCCCCCCCAACCCCCAATATAATAACCTCCTCCCCCCCAATATAATAACCTCCTCCCCCCCAACCCCCAATATAATAACCTCCTCCCCCAATATAATAACCTCCTCCCCCCAATATAATAACCTCCCCCCAATATAATAACCTCCTCCCCCCCAACCCCCCCAATATAATAACCTCCCCCCCCAAATATAATAACCTCCTCCCCCCCAACCCCCCCAATATAATAACCTCCCCCCCAATATAATAACCTCCTCCCCCCCAACCCCCCCAATATAATAACCTCCCCCCCAATATAATAACCTCCCCAATATAATAACCTCCTCCCCCCCAACCCCCCCAATATAATAACCTCCCCCCAATATAATAACCTCCTCCCCCCCCAACCCCCCCAATATAATAACCTCCCCCCCAATATAATAACCTCCTCCCCCCCCAACCCCCCAATATAATAACCTCCCCCCAATATAATAACCTCCCCCCCAATATAATAACCTCCCCCCCAATATAATAACCTCCCCCCCAATATAATAACCTCCCCCCCAATATAATAACCTCCCCCCCAATATAATAACCTCCCCCCAATATAATAACCTCCCCCCAATATAATAACATCCTCCCCCCCAATATAATAACCTCCTCCTCCCCCCCAATATAATAACCTCCTCCTCCCCCCCAATATAATAACCTCCTCCTCCCCCCCCAATATAATAACCTCCTCCCCCCAATATAATAACCTCCTCCCCCCCAATATAATAACCTCCTCCCCCCCAATATAATAACCTCCTCCCCCCAATATAATAACCTCCTCCCCCCCAATATAATAACCTCCACCCCCCCATAATATAATAACCTCCACCCCCCCATAATATAATAACCTCCTCCCCCCAATATAATAACCTCCTCCCCCCCAATATAATAACCTCCTCCCCCCCAACCCCCCAATATAATAACCTCCTCCCCCCCAATATAATAACCTCCCCCCCAATATAATAACCTCCTCCCCCCCAATATAATAACCTCCTCCCCCCCAATATAATAACCTCCTCCCCCCCCAACCCCCCCAATATAATAACCTCCTCCCCCCCAACCCCCCAATATAATAACCTCCTCCCCCCCAACCCCCCAATATAATAACCTCCTCCCCCCCAACCCCCCAATATAATAACCTCCTCCCCCCAATATAATAACCTCCTCCCCCCAATATAATAACCTCCTCCCCCCCCAACCCCCCAATATAATAACCTCCTCCCCCCCAATATAATAACCTCCTCCCCCCCCAACCCCCCCAATATAATAACCTCCTTCCCCCCAACCCCCCCAATATAATAACCTCCCCCCAATATAATAACCTCCTCCCCCCCAACCCCCCCAATATAATAACCTCCCCCCAATATAATAACCTCCCCCCCAACTCCCCCCATATAATAACCTCCCCCCAATATAATAACCTCCTCCCCCCAATATAATAACCTCCTCCCCCCCAACCCCCCCAATATAATAACCTCCCCCCAATATAATAACCTCCCCCCAATATAATAACCTCCCCCCAATATAATAACCTCCCCCCAATATAATAACCTCCCCCCAATATAATAACCTCCCCCCAATATAATAACCTCCTCCCCCAATATAATAACCTCCCCCCAATATAATAACCTCCCCCAATATAATAACCTCCTCCCCAACCCCCAATATAATAACCTCCCAACCCAATATAATAACCTCCCCCCCCAATATAATAACCTCCCCCCCCAATATAATAACCTCCCCCCCCAATATAATAACCTCCCCCCCCAATATAATAACCTCCCCCCCAATATAATAACCTCCTCCCCCCAATATAATAACCTCCTCCCCCCAATATAATAACCTCCTCCCCCCAATATAATAACCTCCTCCCCCCCAATATAATAACCTCCTCCCCCCAATATAATAACCTCCTCCCCCCAATATAATAACCTCCTCCCCCCAATATAATAACCTCCTCCCCCCAATATAATAACCTCCTCCCCCCAATATAATAACCTCCTCCCCCCAATATAATAACCTCCTCCCCCCAATATAATAACCTCCTCCCCCCAATATAATAACCTCCTCCCCCCCAATATAATAACCACCTCCCCCCCAACCCCCCAATATAATAACCACCTCCCCCCCCAACCCCCCAATATAATAACCTCCTCCCCCCCCAACCCCCCAATATAATAACCTCCTCCTCCCCCCCCAATATAATAACCTCCTCCCCCCCAACCCCCCTATATAATAACCTCCTCCCCCCAACCCCCAATATAATAACCACCTCCCCCCAACCCCCCAATATAATAACCTCCTCCCCCCAACCCCCAATATAATAACCTCCTCCCCCAACCCCCAATATAATAACCTCCTCTTCCCCCCCCAATATAATAACCTCCTCCCCCCCAACCCCCCAATATAATAACCTCCTCCCCCCCAACCCCCAATATAATAACCTCCTCCCCCCCCAATATAATAACCTCCTCCCCCCCAACCCCCAATATAATAACCTCCTCCCCCCAATATAATAACCTCCTCCCCCCAATATAATAACCTCCCCCCCAATATAATAACCTCCTCCCCCCAACCCCCCCAATATAATAACCTCCCCCCCCAAATATAATAACCTCCTCCCCCCCAACCCCCCAATATAATAACCTCCCCCCAATATAATAACCTCCTCCCCCCCAATATAATAACCTCCCCCCCAATATAATAACCTCCCCCCCAATATAATAACCTCCCCCCCAATATAATAACCTCCAACCCCCCAATATAATAACCTCCAACCCCCCCAATTTAATAACCTCCCCCCCAATATAATAACCTCCTCCCCCCCCACCCCCCCAATATATTAACCTCCCCCCCAATATAATAACCTCCAACCCCCCAATATAATAACCTCCCCCCCAATATAATAACCTCCTCCCCCCCAACCCCCCCAATATAATAACCTCCCCCCAATATAATAACCTCCCCCCCAACCCCCCAATATAATAACCTCCCCCCCATATAATAACCTCCCCCCCCCCAACCCCCCCAATATAATAACCTCCCCCCCAATATAATAACCTCCTCCCCCCAATATAATAACCTCCTCCCCCCCAACCCCCCAATATAATAACCTCCTCCCCCCAACCCCCCCCAATATAATAACCTCCCCAATATAATAACCTCCTCCCCCAATATAATAACCTCCTCCCCCAATATAATAACCTCCTCCCCCAATATAATAACCTCCCCCCAATATAATAACCTCCCCCCCAATATAATAACCTCCTCCCCCAACCCCCCAATATAATAACCTCCCCCCAATATAATAACCTCCCCCCCAATATAATAACCTCCCCCCCAATATAATAACCTCCCCCCCAATATAATAACCTCCTCCCCCCAATATAATAACCTCCTCCCCCCAATATAATAACCTCCTCCCCCCCAATATAATAACCTCCTCCCCCCCAATATAATAACCTCCTCCCCCCCAATATAATAACCTCCTCCCCCCCAATATAATAACCTCCTCCCCCCCAATATAATAACCTCCTCCCCCCCAATATAATAACCTCCTCCCCCCCAATATAATAACCTCCTCCCCCCAATATAATAACCTCCTCCCCCCAATATAATAACCTCCTCCCCCCATATAATAACCTCCTCCCCCCATATAATAACCTCCTCCCCCCCATATAATAACCTCCTCCCCCCAATATAATAACCTCCTCCCCCCCAATATAATAACCTCCTCCCCCCCAATATAATAACCTCCTCCCCCCCAATATAATAACCTCCTCCCCCCCAATATAATAACCTCCTCCCCCCCAATATAATAACCTCCCCCCCCAATATAATAACCTCCCTCCCAATATAATAACCTCCTCCCCCCAATATAATAACCTCCTCCCCAATATAATAACCTCCTCCCCAATATAATAACCTCCTCCCCCCAATGTAATAACCTCCTCCCCCCAATATAATAACCTCCCCCCAATATAATAACCTCCCCCCCAATATAATAACCTCCTCCCCCCCAATATAATTACCTCCTCCACCCCAAATATAATAACCTCCTCCCCCCCAAATATAATAACCTCCTCCCCCAATATAATAACCTCCTCCCCCCAATATAATAACCTCCTCCCCCCAATATAATAACCTCCTCCCCCCCCAACATAATAACCTCCTCCCCCCAATATAATAACCTCCTCCCCCCCAATATAATAACCTCCTCCCCCCCAATATAATAACCTCCTCCCCCCCAATATAATAACCTCCTCCCCCCAATATAATAACCTCCTCCCCCCCAATATAATAACCTCCTCCCCCCCAATATAATAACCTCCTCCCCCCAATATAATAACCTCCTCCCCCCAATATAATAACCTCCTCCCCCCCCAATATAATAACCTCCTCCCCCCCCAATATAATAACCTCCTCCCCCCCAATATAATAACCTCCTCCCCCCCCAATATAATAACCTCCTCCCCCCCCAATATAATAACCTCCTCCCCCCCCAATATAATAACCTCCTCCCCCCAATATAATAACCTCCTCCCCCCAATATAATAACCTCCTCCCCCCAATATAATAACCTCCTCCCCCCCAATATAATAACCTCCTCTCCCCCAACCCCCCAATATAATAACCTCCTCCTCCCCCCCAATATAATAACCTCCTCCCCCCAATATAATAACCTCCTCCCCCCCAATATAATAACCTCCTCCCCCCCAATATAATAACCTCCTCCCCCCCAATATAATAACCTCCTCCCCCCCAATATAATAACCTCCTCCCCCCCAATATAATAACCTCCTCCCCCCCAATATAATAACCTCCTCCCCCCCAATATAATAACCTCCTCCCCCCCAATATAATAACCTCCACCCCCCCATAATATAATAACCTCCACCCCCCCATAATATAATAACCTCCACCCCCCCATAATATAATAACCTCCACCCCCCCATAATATAATAACCTCCTCCCCCCCATAATATAATAACCTCCTCCCCCCCAATATAATAACCTCCTCCCCCCCAATATAATAACCTCCTCCCCCCCAATATAATAACCTCCTCCCCCCCAATATAATAACCTCCTCCCCCCCCAACCCCCCAATATAATAACCTCCTCCCCCCCAATATAATAACCTCCTCCCCCCCCAACCCCCCCAATATAATAACCTCCTCCCCCCCACCCCCCAATATAATAACCTCCTCCCCCCCAACCCCCCAATATAATAACCTCCTCCCCCCCAATATAATAACCTCCTCCCCCCATATAATAACCTCCTCCCCCCCCAACCCCCCAATATAATAACCTCCTCCCCCCAATATAATAACCTCCTCCCCCCAATATAATAACCTCCTCCCCCCAATATAATAACCTCCTCCCCCCCAACCCCCCCAATATAATAACCTCCTCCCCCCCAACCCCCCCAATATAATAACCTCCTCCCCCCCAACCCCCCAATATAATAACCTCCTCCCCCCAACCCCCCAATATAATAACCTCCTCCCCCCAACCCCCCCAATATAATAACCTCCTCCCCCCAACCCCCCCAATATAATAACCTCCCCCCCAATATAATAACCTCCTCTTCCCCCCCCAATATAATAACCTCCTCCCCCCCAACCCCCCCAATATAATAACCTCCCCCCCAATATAATAACCTCCTCCCCCCCAACCCCCCAATATAATAACCTCCCCCCCAATATAATAACCTCCCCCAATATAATAACCTCCCCCCATATAATAACCTCCCCCCCAATATAATAACCTCCTCCCCCCAATATAATAACCTCCTCCCCCAACCCCCCCAATATAATAACCTCCCCCCAATATAATAACCTCCCCCAATATAATAACCTCCCCCCCAATATAATAACCTCCTCCCCCAACCCCCCAATATAATAACCTCCTCCCCCCCAATATAATAACCTCCCCCCAATATAATAACCTCCTCCCCCCCAATATAATAACCTCCTCCCCCCAATATAATAACCTCCTCCTCCCCCAATATAATAACCTCCTCCTCCCCCAATATAATAACCTCCTCCCCCCCAATATAATAACCTCCTCCCCCCCCAATATAATAACCTCCTCCCCCCCAATATAATAACCTCCCCCCCCCCCAATATAATAACCTCCTCCCCCCCCAATATAATAACCTCCCCCCCCCCCAATATAATAACCTCCTCCCCCCCAATATAATAACCTCCTCCCCCCCAATATAATAACCTCCTCCCCCCCAATATAATAACCTCCTCCCCCCCAATATAATAACCTCCTCCCCCCCAATATAATAACCTCCTCCCCCCCCAATATAATAACCTCCTCCCCCCCAATATAATAACCTCCTCCCCCCCCAATATAATAACCTCCCCCCAATATAATAACCTCCTCCCCCCCCAATATAATAACCTCCTCCCCCCAATATAATAACCTCCTCCCCCCAATATAATAACCTCCTCCCCCCAATATAATAACCTCCCCCCCAATATAATAACCTCCCCCCAATATAATAACCTCCTCCCCCCAATATAATAACCTCCTCCCCCCAATATAATCTCCTCCCCCCAATATAATAACCTCCTCCCCCAATATAATAACCTCCTCCCCCCAATATAATAACCTCCTCCCCCCAATATAATAACCTCCTCCCCCAATATAATAACCTCCTCCCCCCAATATAATAACCTCCTCCCCCCCAATATAATAACCTCCTCCCCCCCCAATATAATAACCTCCTCCCCCCCCAATATAATAACCTCCTCCCCCCCATATAATAACCTCCTCCCCCCCATATAATAACCTCCTCCCCCCCAATATAATAACCTCCTCCCCCCCAATATAATAACCTCCTCCCCCCCCAATATAATAACCTCCTCCCCCCCAATATAATAACCTCCTCCCCCCCAATATAATAACCTCCTCCCCCCCAATATAATAACCTCCTCCCCCCCAATATAATAACCTCCTCCCCCCAATATAATAACCTCCTCCCCCCAATATAATAACCTCCTCCCCCCAATATAATAACCTCCTCCCCCCAATATAATAACCTCCTCCCCCCAATATAATAACCTCCTCCCCCCAATATAATAACCTCCTCCCCCAATATAATAACCTCCTCCTCCCCCAATATAATAACGTCCTCCTCCCCCCAATATAATAACGTCCTCCTCCCCCCAATATAATAACGTCCTCCCCCCCAATATAATAACCTCCTCCCCCCCAATATAATAACCTCCTCCCCCCCAATATAATAACCTCCTCCCCCCCCCAATATAATAACCTCCTCCCCCCCAATATAATAACCTCCTCCCCCCCAATATAATAACCTCCTCCCCCCCAATATAATAACCTCCTCCCCCCAATATAATAACCTCCTCCCCCAATATAATAACCTCCTCCCCCCCAATATAATAACCTCCTCCCCCCCATATAATAACCTCCTCCCCCCCAATATAATAACCTCCTCCCCCCCAATATAATAACCTCCTCCCCCCCAATATAATAACCTCCTCCCCCCCAATATAATAACCTCCTCCCCCCAATATAATAACCTCCTCCCCCCAATATAATAACCTCCTCCCCCCAATATAATAACCTCCTCCCCCCCAATATAATAACCTCCTCCCCCCCAATATAATAACCTCCTCCCCCCCAATATAATAACCTCCTCCCCCCCAATATAATAACCTCCTCCCCCCCAATATAATAACCTCCTCCCCCCCAATATAATAACCTCCTCCCCAATATAATAACCTCCTCCCCCCCAATATAATAACCTCCTCCTCCCCCCCAATATAATAACCTCCTCCTCCCCCCCAATATAATAACCTCCTCCTCCCCCCCAATATAATAACCTCCTCCCCCAATATAATAACCTCCTCCCCCCCATATAATAACCTCCTCCCCCCCAATATAATAACCTCCTCCCCCCCAATATAATAACCTCCACCCCCCCATAATATAATAACCTCCACCCCCCCATAATATAATAACCTCCACCCCCCCATAATATAATAACCTCCTCCCCCCAATATAATAACCTCCTCCCCCCCAATATAATAACCTCCTCCCCCCAACCCCCCAATATAATAACCTCCCCCCCAACCCCCAATATAATAACCTCCTCCCCCCCAATATAATAACCTCCTCCCCCCCAATATAATAACCTCCTCCCCCCCAACCCCCCAATATAATAACCTCCTCCCCTCCCAACCCCCCAATATAATAACCTCCTCCCCCCCCAACCCCCCAATATAATAACCTCCTCCCCCCCAACCCCCCAATATAATAACCTCCTCCCCCCCAATATAATAACCTCCTCCCCCCAATATAATAACCTCCTCCCCCCCAACCCCCCAATATAATAACCTCCTCCCCCCCAATATAATAACCTCCTCCCCCCCCAACCCCCCCAATATAATAACCTCCTCCCCCCCAACCCCCCCAATATAATAACCTCCTCCCCCCCAACCCCCCCAATATAATAACCTCCTCCCCCCAATATAATAACCTCCTCCCCCCAATATAATAACCTCCTCCCCCCAATATAATAACCTCCTCCCCCCAATATAATAACCTCCCCCCCAATATAATAACCTCCTCCCCCAACCCCCCAATATAATAACCTCCCCCCCCCAATATAATAACCTCCCCCCCCAATATAATAACCTCCTCCCCCCAACCCCCCAATATAATAACCTCCTCCCCCCAACCCCCCAATATAATAACCTCCTCCCCCCAACCCCCCAATATAATAACCTCCTCCCCCCCAATATAATAACCTACTCCCCAACCCCCAATATAATAACCTCCTCTTCCCCCCCCAATATAATAACCTCCTCCCCCCCAACCCCCCAATATAATAACCTCCTCCCCCCAACCCCCAATATAATAACCTCCTCCCCCCCCAACCCCCCAATATAATAACCTCCCCCCAATATAATAACCTCCTCCCCCCCAACCCCCCAATATAATAACCTCCTCCCCAACCCCCCAATATAATAACCTCCCCCCCAACCCCCAATATAATAACCTCCCCCCCAACCCCCCAATATAATAACCTCCTCCCCTCCAATATTATAACCTCCTCCCCCAACCCCCCAATATAATAACCTCCTCCCCCCAATATAATAACCTCCTCCTCCCCCCAATATAATAACCTCCTCCCCCCAACCCCCCAATATAATAACCTCCCCCAATATAATAACCTCCCCCCAATATAATAACCTCCCCCCCAACCCCCCAATATAATAACCTCCTCCCCCCCAATATAATAACCTCCTCCCCCCAACCCCCCAATATAATAACCTCCTCCTCCCCCAATATAATAACCTCCTCCCCCCCAATATA
>NW_026961971.1:0-17777 GCF_036172605.1 Pelobates fuscus | reverse complement strand
AGTGAAAATCCTAGCTATACGTCCAATGCTTAGTGAACATCCTGGCTATACGTCCAAAACTTAGTGAACATCCTGGCTATATGTCCAAAGCTTAGTGAACATCCTGGCTATATGTCCAAAGCTTAGTGAACATCCTGGCTATACGTCCAAAGCTTAGTGAACATCCTGGCTATACGTCCAAAGCTTAGTGAAAATCCTAGCTATATGTCCATAAATGTGAGCTATAAACATTTAATTCCAGTTTGACTGGTCCCCGGTGCCCACCTGCTCTCCATCTCATAGGCAATGTCATTGATCTCCTCAGCCTGCCTCTGGATCTCCTTGCGGGCTTGCTCATCAGCCGTCTGCTCCGTGCTGCTAAGAATAATATCCTCCAGGTAGGAGTCTACGGTGCTTTGACGAACACTGACCACCTGCATGATAAACATCCACACAATCAGTGGTGGTAGACCAGGAGAGATTTACTTTTACACCATTATTTCGTCTGTTTTTTGTTTTCTTTTTACACATAGAGGGAAATATTATTCTGATAACATGTGTTTTTTTCTTTCTTAGTTAGTTAAAGTGATTTTTAACGCCTGATTTAAGACCCAAGATAGTTCCCATACTGTTTGAGTGGGTCCTCACTGATTGAGACAGATCAGTTTAACCAGGCGATAGGCAATATTTTTCAGAGTACAAATAAAGAATTTCATTTTTTTTAATTTTTTTATTTGGTACAAAGATTATGAGCTGAAAAATAAAGTAAAATGTTCACTGCATTCATTTGCATGGCCACATTCACAGTTTTACCTATAATTGTAGTTACTGGACTCACCTGTCTGAAGATTTCGTCCTCCTCCCTTCGTCGCCTCTCCTCCACCTGCCTTCTCCCGCTCTCCTCTGCCTCTCGAATACGCCTGTGTCGCTCAGCCAACATCGCAAAAGCGTGGATTCTGCGCTCCTCCTGCAATCTCACCAGCTCCTTCGACAGAAATTCGAACATGTCTGATAGAACCTCACCTTCTAGTCTGGACAAGTGCTCGTCTTCTGTGGATCTCTGGGCAAAAATAAAGAAAAAAATGAAAATTTGGTGACGGAGGCTGTCTCGTGGTGGCACGGGCTATCTAGTGGTGATGGAGGCTGTCTCGTGGTGGCACGGGCTATCTAGTGGTGACGGAGGCTTCTCGTGGTGGCACGGGCTATCTAGTGGTGAGGGAGGCTGTCTCGTGGTGGCACGGGCTATCTAGTGGTGACGGAGGCTGCCCCTTGGTGGCACAGGCTATTTAGTAGTGACGGTGGCACAGGCTATTTAGGAAGGCAATCTAGTGGTGATGGAGGCAATCTTGTAGTGGCACAGGCTATCTGGTGGAGGTACGGGATATCTATCTAGTGGTGGCACGGACTATCTAGTGGTGACGGATGCTATCTAGTGGAGGCATGGAATATCTCGGGGTGAGGGAGGCTGTCTTGTGGTGGCACGGGCTATCTAGTGGTGAGGGAGGCTGTCTCGTGGTGGCACGGGCTATCTAGTGGTGAGGGAGGCTGTCTCGTGGTGGCACGGGCTATCTAGTGGTGACGGAGGCTGTCTCGTGGTGGCACGGGCTATCTAGTAGTGACGGAGGCTGCCCCTTGGTGGCACAGGCTATTTAGGAAGGCAATCTAGTGGTGATGGAGGCAATCTTGTAGTGGCACAGGCTATCTGGTGGAGGTACGGGATATCTAGTGGTGGCACGGACTATCTAGTGGTAGTATGGATTCTCCTGCATCTAGTAGTGACACCTTGTATTTATGTGCTGGGGAATATATGCTGATACTACCATGCATTTTGAATTTACGTACTGGGGATATTTCTCCTGAAAGTCCTGACAATACCTGGCACCTTTTTTAACTCATGGTTAAAGAACACAGGTAAATGTGCTAGCAGTGTGCCCTACAATAGCACTGTACAGCATGCATTTAAGTGTGGTTTAAAAAGGCAGTTCAAAGCAGTGTGAGGGCGTCAAATGAGAGCACTGCGTACCTTGTACTTACTAATGGTTAAAGGGGACCGTGAAACGTGTTGGGCATATACCTCATAATAGAACTGTGCACCATTAATTTACTCATAAGTATATGAGAGACTGAAATGAATCAGGAGATGATCTCTTAATAAGGTAAACTGTGAACATCGCATTTATAAATCATTAGTGTAGACAGTGAAACGCACTGGGATATGTCTGTATAACACACCTTGTGCTCACTCAGTTGTCTCTGGCGCTGTAGTGCTAGAGTTAGCTGCTTTTCTTCCTTCTTCAGAAGCTGTCTGTCTTCCTGTAGAGCGTGTGTTGTGCGCAGTTCCTGTATCAGTTCCAAGCGTTTCTCCTTTCCTTCAAACATCTAATACAAAAGAATACATATATAACGTCACACAGACTCCTAAACCCTCTGTGGAGCAATCATTTAGGCTCCATAATATGTGAGTGCACATTTTTATATTGCTTTTCTGTTGCTATTTATGGCTTGGCATACTGCACTATATTGTTTTGTTTTTAGCACATGTTTGTTTAGGAAACCAACAATTACAAGAACTACATGCATGGTTACATGAAGATATTTATTCGTAGGTATTACTGTTTTAATAGGATCTATGAAAATAACATTCCTTGGAGCAGGTCTACTTTAAGGCATTCTGTGTTTGGTCATCAGAGGAAAATGTCCCTGTTTCACCACTTTTAGAATCTCTTCCAATATGTTTACCGTAATGTGACATGAAAACTTACCATGTTCTGTATTGCTCTTCCACGGATTAACTTTTGTAAGAAGATCACAGCTAGTTCTCTCTCCTCGTCACCCTGGAATATAATAAAGATAGGATGTTTGGCATCCGGAAACTAGTTGCTTCATATACCCTTTGCCTCACGGTAAATCCAAAAGGAGAAGAAATATATACAAGAAAGGGACAGGAAGATGTAATGCCATTTCGAAACAAAAAACTAGTAGATGAAAAAAATACCTGTAAATGGTCACAGTTGGAAAAGCTAGAGGTACACAGTCTCATAAGACAAGCTAGGTTTATTAAATATTCCAAAAGACAGATCAAATGGTAGGGGAAACCGGGTCAAAACCAAGAAACGCCATTAAAATCACTGTGGAACAACCCAAGGTAGGCAGAGGAAGAAAAGGTCACATTCAGATAGTAACAGTACACACAGAGGTTAAAGGAGTATCGATCACACACAGATAAATCAAGTTCAGAGGGAAACCAGATAGAGATAAGGGAGGTATGTATAGCACAGAGGGAAACCAGATAGAGATAAGTGAGGTATGTATAGCACAGAGGGAAACCAGATAGAGATAAGTGAGGTATGTATAGCACAGAGGGAAACCAGATAGAGATGAGTGAGGTATGTATAGCACAGAGGGAAACCAGATAGAGATGAATGAGGTATGTATAGCACAGAGGGAAACCAGATAGAGAATAGTGAGGTATGTATAGCACAGAGGGAAACCAGATAGAGATGAGTGAGGTATGTATAGCACAGAGGGAAACCAGATAGAGAATAGTAGGTATGTATAGCACAGAGGGAAACCAGATAGAGATAAGTGAGGTATGTATAGCACAGAGGGAAACCAGATAGAGATGAATGAGGTATGTATAGCGCAGAGGGAAACCAGATAGAGATGGGTGAGGTATGTATAGCACAGAGGGAAAGCAGATAGAGATGAATGAGGTATGTATAGCACAGAGGGAAAGCAGATAGAGATGAATGAGGTATGTATAGCACAGAGGTAAATCAGATAGAGATGAGTGAGGTATGTATAGCACAGAGGGAAACCAGATAGAGATGGGTGAGGTATGTATAGCACAGAGGTAAACCAGATAGAGATGGGTGAGGTATGTATAGCACAGAGGTAAACCAGATAGAGATGGGTGAGGTATGTATAGCACAGAGGGAAACCAGATAGAGATGGGTGAGGTATGTATAGCACAGAGGTAAACCAGATAGAGATGGGTGAGGTATGTATAGCACAGAGGTAAACCAGATAGAGATGGGTGAGGTATGTATAGCACAGAGGGAAACCGGATAGAGATGGGTGAGGTATGTATAGCACAGAGGGAAACCAGATAGAGATGGGCGAGGTATGTATAGCACAGATGGAAACCAGATAGAGATGGGTGAGGTATGTATAGCACAGAGGGAAACCAGATAGAGATGAGTGAGGTATGTATAGCACAGAGGGAAACCAGATAGAGAATAGTGAGGTATGTATAGCACAGAGGTAAACCAGATAGAGATGTGTGAGGTATGTATAGCACAGAGGTAAACCAGATAGAGATGGGTGTATGTATAGCACAGAGGGAAACCAGATAGAGATGGGTGAGGTATGTATAGCACAGAGGTAAACCAGATAGAGATGGGTGAGGTATGTATAGCACAGAGGTAAACTAGATAGAGATGAGTGAGGTATGTATAGCACAGAGGGAAACCAGATAGAGATGGGTGAGGTATGTATAGCACAGAGGGAAACCAGATAGAGATGGGTGAGGTATGTATAGCACAGAGGGAAACCAGATAGAGATGAGTGAGGTATGTATAGCACAGAGGGAAACCAGATAGAGATGGGTGAGGTATGTATAGCACAGAGGGAAACCAGATATAGATGAGTGAGGTATGTATAGCACAGCGGGAAACCAGATAGAGATGAGTGAGGTATGTATAGCACAGAGGGAAACCAGATAGAGATGGGTGAGGTATGTATAGCACAGAGGGAAACCAGATAGAGAATAGTGAGGTATGTATAGCACAGAGGTAAACCAGATAGAGATGAATGAGGTATGTATAGCACAGAGGTAAATCAGATAGAGATAAGTGAGGTATGAATAGCACAGAGGGAAACCAGATAGAGATGGGTGAGGTATGTATAGCACAGAGGGAAACCAGATAGAGATGGGTGAGGTATGTATAGCACAGAGGTAAATCAGATAGAGATAAGTGAGGTATGTATAGCACAGAGGGAAACCAGATAGAGATGAGTGAGGTATGTATAGGACAGAGGTAAACCAGATAGAGATAAGTGAGGTATGTATAGCACAGAGGGAAACCGGATAGAGATGGGTGAGGTATGTATAGCACAGAGGGAAACCAGATAGAGATGGGTGAGGTATGTATAGCACAGATGGAAACCAGATAGAGATGGGTGAGGTATGTATAGCACAGAGGGAAACCAGATAGAGATGAGTGAGGTATGTATAGCACAGAGGGAAACCAGATAGAGAATAGTGAGGTATGTATAGCACAGAGGTAAACCAGATAGAGATGTGTGAGGTATGTATAGCACAGAGGTAAACCAGATAGAGATGGGTGTA
Source organism: Pelobates fuscus (assembly GCF_036172605.1). Taxonomy (NCBI): domain Eukaryota; kingdom Metazoa; phylum Chordata; class Amphibia; order Anura; family Pelobatidae; genus Pelobates; species Pelobates fuscus. Next base: position 12,448 of record NW_026961971.1, on the reverse strand, counting down.
TGTATAGCACAGAGGGAAACCAGATAGAGATGGGTGAGGTATGTATAGCACAGAGGTAAACCAGATAGAGATGGGTGAGGTATGTATAGCACAGAGGTAAACCAGATAGAGATGAGTGAGGTATGTATAGCACAGAGGGAAACCAGATAGAGATGGGTGAGGTATGTATAGCACAAAGGTAAACCAGATAGAGATGGGTGAGGTATGTATAGCACAGAGGGAAACCAGATAGAGATGGGTGAGGTATGTATAGCACAGAGGGAAACCAGATAGAGATGAGTGAGGTATGTATAGCACAGAGGGAAACCAGATAGAGATGGGTGAGGTATGTATAGCACAGAGGGAAACCAGATATAGATGAGTGAGGTATGTATAGCACAGCGGTAAACCAGATAGAGATGGGTGAGGTATGTATAGCACAGAGGGAAACCAGATAGAGATAAGTGAGGTATGTATAGCACAGAGGGAAACCAGATAGAGATGAATGAGGTATGTATAGCACAGAGGTAAATCAGATAGAGATAAGTGAGGTATGTATAGCACAGAGGGAAACCAGATAGAGATAAGTGAGGTATGTATAGCACAGAGGGAAACCAGATAGAGATGAGTGAGGTATGTATAGCACAGAGGGAAACCAGATAGAGATGGGTGAGGTATGTATAGCACAGAGGGAAACCAGATAGAGATGGGTGAGGTATGTATAGCACAGAGGGAAACCAGATAGAGATGGGTGAGGTATGTATAGCACAGAGGGAAACCAGATAGAGATGGGTGAGGTATGTATAGCACAGAGGGAAACCAGATAGAGATGGGTGAGGTATGTATAGCACAGAGGTAAATCAGATAGAGATAAGTGAGGTATGTATAGCACAGAGGGAAACCAGATACAGATGAGTGAGGTATGTATAGCACAGAGGTAAATCAGATAGAGATAAGTGAGGTATGTATAGCACAGAGGGAAACCAGATACAGATGAGTGAGGTATGTATAGCACAGAGGGAAACCGGATAGAGATGAATGAGGTATGTATAGCACAGAGGGAAACCAGATAGAGATAAGTGAGGTATGTATAGCATAGAGGGAAACCAGATAGAGATGAGTGAGGTATGTATAGCACAGAGGGAAACCAGATAGAGATGGGTGAGGTATGTATAGCACAGAGGGAAACCAGATAGAGATGGGTGAGGTATGTATAGCACAGAGGGAAACCAGATAGAGATGAGTGAGGTATGTATAGCACAGTGGTAAACCAGATAGAGATGAATGAGGTATGTATAGCACAGAGGTAAATCAGATAGAGATAAGTGAGGTATGTATAGCACAGAGGGAAACCAGATAGAGATGAGTGAGGTATGTATAGCACAGAGGGAAACCAGATAGAGATAAGTGAGGTATGTATAGCACAGAGGTAAACCAGATAGAGAATGGTGAGGTATGTAGAGCACAGAGGGAAACCAGAAAGAGAATAGTGAGGTATGTATAGCACAGAGGTAAACCAGATAGAGATGAATGAGGTATGTATAGCACAGAGGTAAACCAGATAGAGATAAGTGAGGTATGTATAGCACAGAGGGAAACCAGATAGAGATGAGTGAGGTATGTATAGCACAGAGGGAAACCAGATAGAGATGGGTGAGGTATGTATAGCACAGAGGGAAACCAGATAGAGATGGGTGAGGTATGTATAGCACAGAGGGAAACCAGATAGAGATAAGTGAGGTATGTATAGCACAGAGGGAAACCAGATAGAGATGGGTGAGGTATGTATAGCACAGAGGGAAACCAGATAGAGATAAGTGAGGTATGTATAGCACAGAGGGAAACCAGATAGAGATGAGTGAGGTATGTATAGCACAGAGGGAAACCAGATAGAGATGGGTGAGGTATGTATAGCACAGAGGGAAACCAGATAGAGAATAGTGAGGTATGTATAGCACAGAGGGAAACCAGATAGAGATGGGTGAGGTATGTATAGCACAGAGGGAAACCAGATAGAGATGGGTGAGGTATGTATAGCACAGAGGGAAACCAGATAGAGATGGGTGAGGTATGTATAGCACAGAGGGAAACCAGATAGAGATGAGTGAGGTATGTATAGCACAGAGGGAAACCAGATAGAGATGGGTGAGGTATGTATAGCACAGAGGGAAACCAGATAGAGATAAGTGAGGTATGTATAGCACAGAGGGAAACCAGATAGAGATGGGTGAGGTATGTATAGCACAGAGGGAAACCAGATAGAGATGGGTGAGGTATGTATAGCACAGAGGGAAACCAGATAGAGATAAGTGAGGTATGTATAGCACAGAGGTAAACCAGATAGAGATAGGTGAGGTATGTATAGCACAGAGGTAAACCAGATAGAGATGAGTGAGGTATGTATAGCACAGAGGGAAACCAGATAGAGATGGGTGAGGTATGTATAGCACAGAGGGAAACCAGATAGAGATGGGTGAGGTATGTATAGCACAGAGGTAAACCAGATAGAGATAAGTGAGGTATGTATAGCACAGAGGGAAACCAGATAGAGATAGGTGAGGTATGTATAGCACAGAGGTAAACCAGATAGAGATGAGTGAGGTATGTATAGCACAGAGGGAAACCAGATAGAGATGGGTGAGGTATGTATAGCACAGAGGGAAACCAGATAGAGATGGGTGAGGTATGTATAGCACAGAGGGAAACCAGATAGAGATGGGTGAGGTATGTATAGCACAGAGGGAAACCAGATAGAGATGGGTGAGGTATGTATAGCACAGAGGTAAACCAGATAGAGATGGGTGAGGTATGTATAGCACAGAGGGAAACCAGATAGAGATAGGTGAGGTATGTATAGCACAGAGGTAAACCAGATAGAGATGAGTGAGGTATGTATAGCACAGAGGGAAACCAGATAGAGATGGGTGAGGTATGTATAGCACAGAGGGAAACCAGATAGAGATGGGTGAGGTATGTATAGCACAGAGGGAAACCAGATAGAGATGGGTGAGGTATGTATAGCACAGAGGGAAACCAGATAGAGATGGGTGAGGTATGTATAGCACAGAGGGAAACCAGATAGAGATGGGTGAGGTATGTATAGCACAGAGGTAAATCAGATAGAGATAAGTGAGGTATGTATAGCACAGAGGGAAACCAGATACAGATGAGTGAGGTATGTATAGCACAGAGGTAAATCAGATAGAGATAAGTGAGGTATGTATAGCACAGAGGGAAACCAGATACAGATGAGTGAGGTATGTATAGCACAGAGGGAAACCGGATAGAGATGAATGAGGTATGTATAGCACAGAGGGAAACCAGATAGAGATAAGTGAGGTATGTATAGCACAGAGGGAAACCAGATAGAGATGAGTGAGGTATGTATAGCACAGAGGGAAACCAGATAGAGATGGGTGAGGTATGTATAGCACAGAGGGAAACCAGATAGAGATGGGTGAGGTATGTATAGCACAGAGGGAAACCAGATAGAGATGAATGAGGTATGTATAGCACAGAGGTAAATCAGATAGAGATAAGTGAGGTATGTATAGCACAGAGGGAAACCAGATAGAGATGAGTGAGGTATGTATAGCACAGAGGGAAACCAGATAGAGATAAGTGAGGTATGTATAGCACAGAGGTAAACCAGATAGAGAATGGTGAGGTATGTAGAGCACAGAGGGAAACCAGAAAGAGAATAGTGAGGTATGTATAGCACAGAGGTAAACCAGATAGAGATGAATGAGGTATGTATAGCACAGAGGTAAACCAGATAGAGATAAGTGAGGTATGTATAGCACAGAGGGAAACCAGATAGAGATGAGTGAGGTATGTATAGCACAGAGGGAAACCAGATAGAGATGGGTGAGGTATGTATAGCACAGAGGGAAACCAGATAGAGATGGGTGAGGTATGTATAGCACAGAGGGAAACCAGATAGAGATAAGTGAGGTATGTATAGCACAGAGGGAAACCAGATAGAGATGGGTGAGGTATGTATAGCACAGAGGGAAACCAGATAGAGATAAGTGAGGTATGTATAGCACAGAGGGAAACCAGATAGAGATGAGTGAGGTATGTATAGCACAGAGGGAAACCAGATAGAGATGGGTGAGGTATGTATAGCACAGAGGGAAACCAGATAGAGAATAGTGAGGTATGTATAGCACAGAGGGAAACCAGATAGAGATGGGTGAGGTATGTATAGCACAGAGGGAAACCAGATAGAGATGGGTGAGGTATGTATAGCACAGAGGGAAACCAGATAGAGATGGGTGAGGTATGTATAGCACAGAGGGAAACCAGATAGAGATGAGTGAGGTATGTATAGCACAGAGGGAAACCAGATAGAGATGGGTGAGGTATGTATAGCACAGAGGGAAACCAGATAGAGATAAGTGAGGTATGTATAGCACAGAGGGAAACCAGATAGAGATGGGTGAGGTATGTATAGCACAGAGGGAAACCAGATAGAGATGGGTGAGGTATGTATAGCACAGAGGGAAACCAGATAGAGATAAGTGAGGTATGTATAGCACAGAGGTAAACCAGATAGAGATAGGTGAGGTATGTATAGCACAGAGGTAAACCAGATAGAGATGAGTGAGGTATGTATAGCACAGAGGGAAACCAGATAGAGATGGGTGAGGTATGTATAGCACAGAGGGAAACCAGATAGAGATAAGTGAGGTATGTATAGCACAGAGGGAAACCAGATAGAGATGGGTGAGGTATGTATAGCACAGAGGTAAACCAGATAGAGATAAGTGAGGTATGTATAGCACAGAGGGAAACCAGATAGAGATAGGTGAGGTATGTATAGCACAGAGGTAAACCAGATAGAGATGAGTGAGGTATGTATAGCACAGAGGGAAACCAGATAGAGATGGGTGAGGTATGTATAGCACAGAGGGAAACCAGATAGAGATGGGTGAGGTATGTATAGCACAGAGGGAAACCAGATAGAGATGGGTGAGGTATGTATAGCACAGAGGGAAACCAGATAGAGATGGGTGAGGTATGTATAGCACAGAGGTAAACCAGATAGAGATGGGTGAGGTATGTATAGCACAGAGGGAAACCAGATAGAGATGGGTGAGGTATGTATAGCACAGAGGTAAACCAGATAGAGATGGGTGAGGTATGTATAGCACAGAGGGAAACCAGATAGAGATAGGTGAGGTATGTATAGCACAGAGGTAAACCAGATAGAGATGAGTGAGGTATGTATAGCACAGAGGGAAACCAGATAGAGATGAGTGAAGTATGTATAGCACAGAGGGAAACCAGATAGAGATGGGTGAGGTATGTATAGCACAGAGAGAAACCAGATAGAGATGGGTGAGGTATGTATAGCACAGAGGGAAACCAGATAGAGATAAGTGAGGTATGTATAGCACAGAGGGAAACCAGATAGAGATGGGTGAGGTATGTATAGCACAGAGAGAAACCAGATAGAGATGGGTGAGGTATGTATAGCACAGAGGGAAACCAGATAGAGATGGGTGAGGTATGTATAGCACAGAGAGAAACCAGATAGAGATGGGTGAGGTATGTATAGCACAGAGGGAAACCAGATAGAGATAAGTGAGGTATGTATAGCACAGAGGGAAACCAGATAGAGATGGGTGAGGTATGTATAGCACAGAGGGAAACCAGATAGAGATGAGTGAGGTATGTATAGCATAGAGGTAAACCAGATAGAGATGGGTGAGGTATGTATAGCACAGAGAGAAACCAGATAGAGATGGGTGAGTTATGTATAGCACAGAGGGAAACCAGATAGAGATAAGTGAGGTATGTATAGCACAGAGGGAAACCAGATAGAGATGGGTGAGGTATGTATAGCACAGAGAGAAACCAGATAGAGATGGGTGAGGTATGTATAGCACAGAGGGAAGCCAGATAGAGATGGGTGAGGTATGTATAGCACAGAGGGAAACCAGATAGAGATGGGTGAGGTATGTATAGCACAGAGGGAAACCAGATAGAGATGGGTGAGGTATGTATAGGACAGAGGTAAACCAGATAGAGATAAGTGAGGTATGTATAGCACAGAGGTAAACCAGATAGAGATAAGTGAGGTATGTATAGCACAGAGGGAAACCAGATAGAGATAAGTGAGGTATGTATAGCACAGAGGGAAACCAGATAGAGATGAGTGAGGTATGTATAGCACAGAGGGAAACCAGATAGAGATGGGTGAGGTATGTATAGGACAGAGGTAAACCAGATAGAGATAAGTGAGGTATGTATAGCACAGAGGTAAACCAGATAGAGATAAGTGAGGTATGTATAGCACAGAGGGAAACCAGATAGAGATAAGTGAGGTATGTATAGCACAGAGGGAAACCAGATAGAGATGAGTGAGGTATGTATAGCACAGAGGGAAACCAGATAGAGATGGGTGAGGTATGTATAGGACAGAGGTAAACCAGATAGAGATAAGTGAGGTATGTATAGCACAGAGGGAAACCAGATAGAGATGGGTGAGGTATGTATAGCACAGAGAGAAACCAGATAGAGATGGGTGAGGTATGTATAGCACAGAGGGAAGCCAGATAGAGATGGGTGAGGTATGTATAGCACAGAGGGAAACCAGATAGAGATGGGTGAGGTATGTATAGCACAGAGGGAAACCAGATAGAGATGGGTGAGGTATGTATAGGACAGAGGTAAACCAGATAGAGATAAGTGAGGTATGTATAGCACAGAGGTAAACCAGATAGAGAATAGTGAGGTATGTATAGCACAGAGGGAAACCAGATAGAGATGAGTGAGGTATGTATAGCACAGAGGGAAACCAGATAGAGATAAGTGAGGTATGTATAGCACAGAGGGAAACCAGATAGAGATGGGTGAGGTATGTATAGCACAGAGGGAAACCAGATAGAGATAAGTGAGGTATGTATAGCACAGAGGGAAACCAGATAGAGATGGGTGAGGTATGTATAGCACAGAGGGAAACCAGATAGAGATGGGTGAGGTATGTATAGCACAGAGGGAAACCAGATAGAGATGGGTGAGGTATGTATAGCACAGAGGGAAACCAGATAGAGATGAGTGAGGTATGTATAGCACAGAGGGAAACCAGATAGAGATAAGTGAGGTATGTATAGCACAGAGGGAAACCAGATAGAGATGGGTGAGGTATGTATAGCACAGAGGGAAACCAGATAGAGATGGGTGAGGTATGTATAGCACAGAGGGAAACCAGATAGAGATGGGTGAGGTATGTATAGCACAGAGGGAAACCAGATAGAGATAAGTGAGGTATGTATATCACAGAGGGAAACCAGATAGAGATGGGTGAGGTATGTATAGCACAGAGGGAAACCAGATAGAGAATAGTGAGGTATGTATAGCACAGAGGGAAACCAGATAGAGATGAGTGAGGTATGTATAGCACAGAGGGAAACCAGATAGAGATGGGTGAGGTATGTATAGCACAGAGGGAAACCAGATAGAGATGGGTGAGGTATGTATAGCACAGAGGGAAACCAGATAGAGATGGGTGAGGTATGTATAGCACAGAGGGAAACCAGATAGAGATGAGTGAGGTATGTATAGCACAGAGGGAAACCAGATAGAGATAAGTGAGGTATGTATAGCACAGAGGGAAACCAGATAGAGATGGGTGAGGTATGTATAGCACAGAGGGAAACCAGATAGAGATGGGTGAGGTATGTATAGCACAGAGGGAAACCAGATAGAGATAAGTGAGGTATGTATATCACAGAGGGAAACCAGATAGAGATGGGTGAGGTATGTATAGCACAGAGGGAAACCAGATAGAGATGGGTGAGGTATGTATAGCACAGAGGTAAACCAGATAGAGATGGGTGAGGTATGTATAGCACAGAGGGAAACCAGATAGAGATGAGTGAGGTATGTATAGCACAGAGGGAAACCAGATAGAGATGGGTGAGGTATGTATAGCACAGAGAGAAACCAGATAGAGATGGGTGAGGTATGTATAGCACAGAGGGAAACCAGATAGAGATGAGTGAGGTATGTATAGCACAGAGGGAAACCAGATAGAGATGGGTGAGGTATGTATAGCACAGAGGGAAACCAGATAGAGATGGGTGAGGTATGTATAGCACAGTGGTAAACCAGATAGAGATAAGTGAGGTATGTATATCACAGAGGGAAACCAGATAGAGATGGGTGAGGTATGTATAGCACAGAGGGAAACCAGATAGAGATGGGTGAGGTATGTATAGCACAGAGGTAAACCAGATAGAGATGGGTGAGGTATGTATAGCACAGAGGGAAACCAGATAGAGATGAGTGAGGTATGTATAGCACAGAGGGAAACCAGATAGAGATGGGTGAGGTATGTATAGCACAGAGGGAAACCAGATAGAGATGGGTGAGGTATGTATAGCACAGAGGTAAACCAGATAGAGATGGGTGAGGTATGTATAGCACAGAGGGAAACCAGATAGAGATGAGTGAGGTATGTATAGCACAGAGGGAAACCAGATAGAGATGGGTGAGGTATGTATAGCACAGAGGGAAACCAGATAGAGATAAGTGAGGTATGTATAGCACAGAGAGAAACCAGATAGAGATGGGTGAGGTATGTATAGCACAGAGGGAAACCAGATAGAGATGAGTGAGGTATGTATAGCACAGAGGGAAACCAGATAGAGATGAGTGAGGTATGTATAGCACAGAGGGAAACCAGATAGAGATGGGTGAGGTATGTATAGCACAGAGGGAAACCAGATAGAGATAAGTGAGGTATGTATAGCACAGAGGTAAACCAGATAGAGATGGGTGAGGTATGTATAGCACAGAGGGAAACCAGATAGAGATGGGTGAGGTATGTATAGCACAGAGGGAAACCAGATAGAGATGGGTGAGGTATGTATAGCACAGAGGGAAACCAGATAGAGATGAAGTGAGGTATGTATAGCACAGAGGGAAACCAGATAGAGATGGGTGAGGTATGTATAGCACAGAGGGAAACCAGATAGAGATGGGTGAGGTATGTATAGCACAGAGGTAAACCAGATAGAGATGGGTGAGGTATGTATAGCACAGAGGGAAACCAGATAGAGATGGGTGAGGTATGTATAGCACAGAGGGAAACCAGATAGAGATGAGTGAGGTATGTATAGCACAGAGGGAAACCAGATAGAGATAAGTGAGGTATGTATAGCACAGAGGGAAACCAGATAGAGATGGGTGAGGTATGTATAGCACAGAGGGAAACCAGATAGAGATGGGTGAGGTATGTATAGCACAGAGGGAAACCAGATAGAGATGAGTGAGGTATGTATAGCACAGAGGGAAAACAGATAGAGATGGGTGAGGTATGTATAGCACAGAGGGAAACCAGATAGAGATGGGTGAGGTATGTATAGCACAGAGGGAAACCAGATAGAGATAAGTGAGGTATGTATAGCACAGAGGTAAACCAGATAGAGATGGGTGAGGTATGTATAGCACAGAGGGAAACCAGATAGAGATGGGTGAGGTATGTATAGCACAGAGGGAAACCAGATAGAGATGGGTGAGGTATGTATAGCACAGAGGGAAACCAGATAGAGATGGGTGAGGTATGTATAGCACAGAGGGAAACCAGATAGAGATGGGTGAGGTATGTATAGCACAGAGGGAAACCAGATAGAGATGGGTGAGGTATGTATAGCACAGAGGGAAACCAGATAGAGATGAGTGAGGTATGTATAGCACAGTGGTAAACCAGATAGAGATAAGTGAGGTATGTATAGCACAGAGGTAAACCAGATAGAGATGAGTGAAGTATGTATAGCACAGAGGGAAACCAGATAGAGATGGGTGAGGTATGTATAGCACAGAGGGAAACCAGATAGAGATAAGTGAGGTATGTATAGCACAGAGGGAAACCAGATAGAGATGGGTGAGGTATGTATAGCACAGAGAGAAACCAGATAGAGATGGGTGAGGTATGTATAGCACAGAGGGAAACCAGATAGAGATGGGTGAGGTATGTATAGCACAGAGGGAAACCAGATAGAGATGGGTGAGGTATGTATAGCACAGAGGGAAACCAGATAGAGATGGGTGAGGTATGTATAGCACAGAGGGAAACCAGATAGAGATGGGTGAGGTATGTATAGCACAGAGGGAAACCAGATAGAGATGAGTGAGGTATGTATAGCACAGAGGGAAACCAGATAGAGATAAGTGAGGTATGTATAGCACAGAGGGAAACCAGATAGAGATGGGTGAGGTATGTATAGCACAGAGGGAAACCAGATAGAGATAAGTGAGGTATGTATAGCACAGAGGGAAACCAGATAGAGAATAGTGAGGTATGTATAGCACAGAGGTAAACCAGATAGAGATAAGTGAGGTATGTATAGCACAGATGGAAACCAGATAGAGAATAGTGAGGTATGTATAGCACAGAGGGAAACCAGATAGAGAATAGTGAGGTATGTATAGCACAGAGGGAAACCAGATAGAGATGGGTGAGGTATGTATAGCACAGAGGGAAACCAGATAGAGATGGGTGAGGTATGTATAGCACAGAGGGAAACCAGATAGAGATAAGTGAGGTATGTATAGCACAGAGGGAAACCAGATAGAGATGGGTGAGGTATGTATAGCACAGAGGGAAACCAGATAGAGATAAGTGAGGTATGTATAGCACAGAGGGAAACCAGATAGAGATGAGTGAGGTATGTATAGCACAGAGGGAAACCAGATAGAGATGGGTGAGGTATGTATAGCACAGAGGGAAACCAGATAGAGATGGGTGAGGTATGTATAGCACAGAGGGAAACCAGATAGAGATGGGTGAGGTATGTATAGCACAGAGGGAAACCAGATAGAGATGAGTGAGGTATGTATAGCACAGAGGGAAACCAGATAGAGATGAGTGAGGTATGTATAGCACAGAGGGAAACCAGATAGAGATGGGTGAGGTATGTATAGCACAGAGGGAAACCAGATAGAGATGGGTGAGGTATGTATAGCACAGAGGGAAACCAGATAGAGATAAGTGAGGTATGTATAGCACAGAGGGAAACCAGATAGAGATGGGTGAGGTATGTATAGCACAGAGGGAAACCAGATAGAGATGGGTGAGGTATGTATAGCACAGAGGTAAACCAGATAGAGATGGGTGAGGTATGTATAGCACAGAGGGAAACCAGATAGAGATAAGTGAGGTATGTATAGCACAGAGGGAAACCAGATAGAGATGGGTGAGGTATGTATAGCACAGAGAGAAACCAGATAGAGATGGGTGAGGTATGTATAGCACAGAGGGAAACCAGATAGAGAATAGTGAGGTATGTATAGCACAGAGGGAAACCAGATAGAGATGAGTGAGGTATGTATAGCACAGAGGGAAACCAGATAGAGATGGGTGAGGTATGTATAGCACAGAGGGAAACCAGATAGAGATGGGTGAGGTATGTATAGCACAGAGGGAACCAGATAGAGATGGGTGAGGTATGTATAGCACAGAGGGAAACCAGATAGAGATGAGTGAGGTATGTATAGCACAGAGGGAAACCAGATAGAGATAAGTGAGGTATGTATAGCACAGAGGGAAACCAGATAGAGATGGGTGAGGTATGTATAGCACAGAGGGAAACCAGATAGAGATGGGTGAGGTATGTATAGCACAGAGGGAACCAGATAGAGATAAGTGAGGTATGTATATCACAGAGGGAAACCAGATAGAGATGGGTGAGGTATGTATAGCACAGAGGGAAACCAGATAGAGATGGGTGAGGTATGTATAGCACAGAGGTAAACCAGATAGAGATGGGTGAGGTATGTATAGCACAGAGGGAAACCAGATAGAGATGAGTGAGGTATGTATAGCACAGAGGGAAACCAGATAGAGATGGGTGAGGTATGTATAGCACAGAGAGAAACCAGATAGAGATGGGTGAGGTATGTATAGCACAGAGGGAAACCAGATAGAGATGAGTGAGGTATGTATAGCACAGAGGGAAACCAGATAGAGATGGGTGAGGTATGTATAGCACAGAGGGAAACCAGATAGAGATGGGTGAGGTATGTATAGCACAGTGGTAAACCAGATAGAGATAAGTGAGGTATGTATATCACAGAGGGAAACCAGATAGAGATGGGTGAGGTATGTATAGCACAGAGGGAAACCAGATAGAGATGGGTGAGGTATGTATAGCACAGAGGTAAACCAGATAGAGATGGGTGAGGTATGTATAGCACAGAGGGAAACCAGATAGAGATGAGTGAGGTATGTATAGCACAGAGGGAAACCAGATAGAGATGGGTGAGGTATGTATAGCACAGAGGGAAACCAGATAGAGATGGGTGAGGTATGTATAGCACAGAGGTAAACCAGATAGAGATGGGTGAGGTATGTATAGCACAGAGGGAAACCAGATAGAGATGGGTGAGGTATGTATAGCACAGAGGGAAACCAGATAGAGATAAGTGAGGTATGTATAGCAAGAAGAAAGAGGGTGAG
>NW_026961970.1:0-18965 GCF_036172605.1 Pelobates fuscus | reverse complement strand
GAATATAATCAGTGTGTGTGTATAGATATAAATAGGGAATATAATCAGTGTGTGTGTATAGATATAAATAGGGAATATAATCAGTGTGTGTGTATAGATATAAATAGGGAATATAATCAGTGTGTGTGTATAGATATAAATAGAGAATATAATCAGTGTGTGTATAGATATAAATAGGGAATATAATCAGTGTGTGTGTATAGATATAAATAGAGAATATAATCAGTGTGTGTATAGATATAAATAGGGAATATAATCAGTGTGTGTATAGATATAAATAGGGAATATAATCAGTGTGTGTATAGATATAAATAGAGAATATAATCAGTGTGTGTATAGATATAAATAGAGAATATAATCAGTGTGTGTATAGATATAAATAGGGAATATAATCAGTGTGTGTGTATAGATATAAATAGGGAATATAATCAGTGTGTGTATAGATATAAATAGGGAATATAATCAGTGTGTGTGTATAGATATAAATAGGGAATATAATCAGTGTGTGTATAGATATAAATAGGGAATATAATCAGTGTGTGTGTATAGATATAAATAGGGAATATAATCAGTGTGTGTATAGATATAAATAGGGAATATAATCAGTGTGTGTATAGATATAAATAGGGAATATAATCAGTGTGTGTGTATAGATATAAATAGGGAATATAATCAGTGTGTGTGTATAGATATAAATAGGGAATATAATCAGTGTGTGTATAGATATAAATAGGGAATATAATCAGTGTGTGTATAGATATAAATAGGGAATATAATCAGTGTGTGTGTATAGATATAAATAGGGAATATAATCAGTGTGTGTGTATAGATATAAATAGAGAATATAATCAGTGTGTGTGTATAGATATAAATAGGGAATATAATCAGTGTGTGTATAGATATAAATAGAGAATATAATCAGTGTGTGTGTATAGATATAAATAGGGAATATAATCAGTGTGTGTATAGATATAAATAGGGAATATAATCAGTGTGTGTATAGATATAAATAGGGAATATAATCAGTGTGTGTGTATAGATATAAATAGGGAATATAATCAGTGTGTGTATAGATATAAATAGGGAATATAATCAGTGTGTGTGTATAGATATAAATAGGGAATATAATCAGTGTGTGTGTATAGATATAAATAGGGAATATAATCAGTGTGTGTGTATAGATATAAATAGAGAATATAATCAGTGTGTGTATAGATATAAATAGGGAATATAATCAGTGTGTGTGTATAGATATAAATAGGGAATATAATCAGTGTGTGTGTATAGATATAAATAGGGAATATAATCAGTGTGTGTATAGATATAAATAGGGAATATAATCAGTGTGTGTATAGATATAAATAGGGAATATAATCAGTGTGTGTATAGATATAAATAGGGAATATAATCAGTGTGTGTGTATAGATATAAATAGGGAATATAATCAGTGTGTGTGTATAGATATAAATAGGGAATATAATCAGTGTGTGTGTATAGATATAAATAGGGAATATAATCAGTGTGTGTGTATAGATATAAATAGGGAATATAATCAGTGTGTGTATAGATATAAATAGGGAATATAATCAGTGTGTGTGTATAGATATAAATAGGGAATATAATCAGTGTGTGTGTATAGATATAAATAGGGAATATAATCAGTGTGTGTGTATAGATATAAATAGGGAATATAATCAGTGTGTGTGTATAGATATAAATAGGGAATATAATCAGTGTGTGTGTATAGATATAAATAGGGAATATAATCAGTGTGTGTGTATAGATATAAATAGGGAATATAATCAGTGTGTGTGTATAGATATAAATAGGGAATATAATCAGTGTGTGTGTATAGATATAAATAGAGAATATAATCAGTGTGTGTGTATAGATATAAATAGGGAATATAATCAGTGTGTGTGTATAGATATAAATAGGGAATATAATCAGTGTGTGTGTATAGATATAAATAGGGAATATAATCAGTGTGTGTGTATAGATATAAATAGGGAATATAATCAGTGTGTGTATAGATATAAATAGAGAATATAATCAGTGTGTGTATAGATATAAATAGAGAATATAATCAGTGTGTGTGTATAGATATAAATAGAGAATATAATCAGTGTGTGTGTATAGATATAAATAGGGAATATAATCAGTGTGTGTGTATAGATATAAATAGGGAATATAATCAGTGTGTGTGTATAGATATAAATAGGAATATAATCAGTGTGTGTATAGATATAAATAGGGAATATAATCAGTGTGTGTATAGATATAAATAGGGAATATAATCAGTGTGTGTATATAGATATAAATAGAGAATATAATCAGTGTGTGTGTATAGATATAAATAGAGAATATAATCAGTGTGTGTGTATAGATATAAATAGGGAATATAATCAGTGTGTGTGTATAGATATAAATAGGGAATATAATCAGTGTGTGTATAGATATAAATAGGGAATATAATCAGTGTGTGTATAGATATAAATAGAGAATATAATCAGTGTGTGTGTATAGATATAAATAGGGAATATAATCAGTGTGTGTGTATAGATATAAATAGGGAATATAATCAGTGTGTGTATAGATATAAATAGGGAATATAATCAGTGTGTGTGTATAGATATAAATAGGGAATATAATCAGTGTGTGTATAGATATAAATAGGGAATATAATCAGTGTGTGTATAGATATAAATAGAGAATATAATCAGTGTGTGTATAGATATAAATAGGAATATAATCAGTGTGTGTGTATAGATATAAATAGGGAATATAATCAGTGTGTGTGTATAGATATAAATAGGGAATATAATCAGTGTGTGTATAGATATAAATAGGGAATATAATCAGTGTGTGTATAGATATAAATAGGGAATATAATCAGTGTGTGTATAGATATAAATAGAGAATATAATCAGTGTGTGTGTATAGATATAAATAGGGAATATAATCAGTGTGTGTATAGATATAAATAGGGAATATAATCAGTGTGTGTATAGATATAAATAGGGAATATAATCAGTGTGTGTATAGATATAAATAGAGAATATAATCAGTGTGTGTATAGATATAAATAGGGAATATAATCAGTGTGTGTGTATAGATATAAATAGGGAATATAATCAGTGTGTGTATAGATATAAATAGGGAATATAATCAGTGTGTGTATAGATATAAATAGAGAATATAATCAGTGTGTGTGTATAGATATAAATAGGGAATATAATCAGTGTGTGTATAGATATAAATAGGGAATATAATCAGTGTGTGTATAGATATAAATAGAGAATATAATCAGTGTGTGTGTATAGATATAAATAGGGAATATAATCAGTGTGTGTGTATAGATATAAATAGGGAATATAATCAGTGTGTGTATAGATATAAATAGGGAATATAATCAGTGTGTGTGTATAGATATAAATAGGGAATATAATCAGTGTGTGTATAGATATAAATAGAGAATATAATCAGTGTGTGTGTATAGATATAAATAGGGAATATAATCAGTGTGTGTATAGATATAAATAGGGAATATAATCAGTGTGTGTGTATAGATATAAATAGGGAATATAATCAGTGTGTGTATAGATATAAATAGGGAATATAATCAGTGTGTGTATAGATATAAATAGGGAATATAATCAGTGTGTGTATAGATATAAATAGGGAATATAATCAGTGTGTGTGTATAGATATAAATAGGGAATATAATCAGTGTGTGTATAGATATAAATAGGGAATATAATCAGTGTGTGTGTATAGATATAAATAGGGAATATAATCAGTGTGTGTGTATAGATATAAATAGGGAATATAATCAGTGTGTGTATAGATATAAATAGGGAATATAATCAGTGTGTGTGTATAGATATAAATAGGGAATATAATCAGTGTGTGTGTATAGATATAAATAGGGAATATAATCAGTGTGTGTATAGATATAAATAGGGAATATAATCAGTGTGTGTATAGATATAAATAGGGAATATAATCAGTGTGTGTGTATAGATATAAATAGGGAATATAATCAGTGTGTGTATAGATATAAATAGGGAATATAATCAGTGTGTGTATAGATATAAATAGGGAATATAATCAGTGTGTGTATAGATATAAATAGAGAATATAATCAGTGTGTGTGTATAGATATAAATAGGGAATATAATCAGTGTGTGTGTATAGATATAAATAGGGAATATAATCAGTGTGTGTGTATAGATATAAATAGGGAATATAATCAGTGTGTGTGTATAGATATAAATAGGGAATATAATCAGTGTGTGTGTATAGATATAAATAGGGAATATAATCAGTGTGTGTGTATAGATATAAATAGAGAATATAATAGGGAATATAATCAGTGTGTGTGTATAGATATAAATAGGGAATATAATCAGTGTGTGTGTATAGATATAAATAGAGAATATAATCAGTGTGTGTGTATAGATATAAATAGGGAATATAATCAGTGTGTGTATAGATATAAATAGGGAATATAATCAGTGTGTGTGTATAGATATAAATAGAGAATAGAGATATAATCAGTGTGTGTGTATAGATATAAATAGGGAATATAATCAGTGTGTGTATAGATATAAATAGGGAATATAATCAGTGTGTGTATAGATATAAATAGGGAATATAATCAGTGTGTGTGTATAGATATAAATATAATCAGGGAATATAATCAGTGTGTGTGTATAGATATAAATAGGGAATATAATCAGGGGAATATAATCAGTGTGTGTGTATAGATATAAATAGGGAATATAATCAGTGTGTGTGTATAGATATAAATAGGGAATAATAGGAAAATAATCAGTGTGTGTGTATAGATATAAATAGGGAATATAATCAGTGTGTGTGTATAGATATAAATAGAGAATATAATCAGTGTGTGTATAGATATAAATAGGGAATATAATCAGTGTGTGTATAGATATAAATAGGGAATATAATCAGTGTGTGTGTATAGATATAAATAGGGAATATAATCAGTGTGTGTATAGATATAAATAGGGAATATAATCAGTGTGTGTGTATAGATATAAATAGGGAATATAATCAGTGTGTGTATAGATATAAATAGGGAATATAATCAGTGTGTGTATAGATATAAATAGAGAATATAATCAGTGTGTGTGTATAGATATAAATAGGGAATATAATCAGTGTGTGTGTATAGATATAAATAGGGAATATAATCAGTGTGTGTATAGATATAAATAGGGAATATAATCAGTGTGTGTATAGATATAAATAGAGAATATAATCAGTGTGTGTGTATAGATATAAATAGGGAATATAATCAGTGTGTGTGTATAGATATAAATAGGGAATATAATCAGTGTGTGTGTATAGATATAAATAGAGAATATAATCAGTGTGTGTGTATAGATATAAATAGAGAATATAATCAGTGTGTGTGTATAGATATAAATAGGGAATATAATCAGTGTGTGTGTATAGATATAAATAGGGAATATAATCAGTGTGTGTGTATAGATATAAATAGAGAATATAATCAGTGTGTGTATAGATATAAATAGGGAATATAATCAGTGTGTGTGTATAGATATAAATAGGGAATATAATCAGTGTGTGTATAGATATAAATAGAGAATATAATCAGTGTGTGTGTATAGATATAAATAGGGAATATAATCAGTGTGTGTGTATAGATATAAATAGGGAATATAATCAGTGTGTGTATAGATATAAATAGAGAATATAATCAGTGTGTGTATAGATATAAATAGAGAATATAATCAGTGTGTGTATAGATATAAATAGGGAATATAATCAGTGTGTGTGTATAGATATAAATAGGGAATATAATCAGTGTGTGTATAGATATAAATAGAGAATATAATCAGTGTGTGTATAGATATAAATAGGGAATATAATCAGTGTGTGTATAGATATAAATAGAGAATATAATCAGTGTGTGTGTATAGATATAAATAGAGAATATAATCAGTGTGTGTATAGATATAAATAGAGAATATAATCAGTGTGTGTATAGATATAAATAGGGAATATAATCAGTGTGTGTATAGATATAAATAGGGAATATAATCAGTGTGTGTATAGATATAAATAGAGAATATAATCAGTGTGTGTGTATAGATATAAATAGGGAATATAATCAGTGTGTGTGTATAGATATAAATAGGGAATATAATCAGTGTGTGTATAGATATAAATAGAGAATATAATCAGTGTGTGTATAGATATAAATAGAGAATATAATCAGTGTGTGTGTATAGATATAAATAGGGAATATAATCAGTGTGTGTATAGATATAAATAGGGAATATAATCAGTGTGTGTATAGATATAAATAGGGAATATAATCAGTGTGTGTGTATAGATATAAATAGGGAATATAATCAGTGTGTGTGTATAGATATAAATAGGGAATATAATCAGTGTGTGTATAGATATAAATAGAGAATATAATCAGTGTGTGTATAGATATAAATAGAGAATATAATCAGTGTGTGTATAGATATAAATAGAGAATATAATCAGTGTGTGTGTATAGATATAAATAGAGAATATAATCAGTGTGTGTGTATAGATATAAATAGAGAATATAATCAGTGTGTGTGTATAGATATAAATAGGGAATATAATCAGTGTGTGTATAGATATAAATAGGGAATATAATCAGTGTGTGTATAGATATAAATAGAGAATATAATCAGTGTGTGTGTATAGATATAAATAGGGAATATAATCAGTGTGTGTGTATAGATATAAATAGGGAATATAATCAGTGTGTGTTATAGATATAAATAGAGAATATAATCAGTGTGTGTATAGATATAAATAGAGAATATAATCAGTGTGTGTGTATAGATATAAATAGGGAATATAATCAGTGTGTGTATAGATATAAATAGGGAATATAATCAGTGTGTGTATAGATATAAATAGGGAATATAATCAGTGTGTGTGTATAGATATAAATAGAGAATATAATCAGTGTGTGTGTATAGATATAAATAGGGAATATAATCAGTGTGTGTGTATAGATATAAATAGGGAATATAATCAGTGTGTGTGTATAGATATAAATAGAGAATATAATCAGTGTGTGTATAGATATAAATAGAGAATATAATCAGTGTGTGTGTATAGATATAAATAGAGAATATAATCAGTGTGTGTATAGATATAAATAGAGAATATAATCAGTGTGTGTATAGATATAAATAGAGAATATAATCAGTGTGTGTGTATAGATATAAATAGGGAATATAATCAGTGTGTGTATAGATATAAATAGGGAATATAATCAGTGTGTGTATAGATATAAATAGGGAATATAATCAGTGTGTGTGTATAGATATAAATAGGGAATATAATCAGTGTGTGTATAGATATAAATAGGGAATATAATCAGTGTGTGTATAGATATAAATAGGGAATATAATCAGTGTGTGTATAGATATAAATAGGGAATATAATCAGTGTGTGTATAGATATAAATAGGGAATATAATCAGTGTGTGTGTATAGATATAAATAGGGAATATAATCAGTGTGTGTGTATAGATATAAATAGGGAATATAATCAGTGTGTGTATAGATATAAATAGGGAATATAATCAGTGTGTGTGTATAGATATAAATAGGGAATATAATCAGTGTGTGTGTATAGATATAAATAGGGAATATAATCAGTGTGTGTATAGATATAAATAGGGAATATAATCAGTGTGTGTATAGATATAAATAGGGAATATAATCAGTGTGTGTATAGATATAAATAGGGAATATAATCAGTGTGTGTGTATAGATATAAATAGGGAATATAATCAGTGTGTGTATAGATATAAATAGAGAATATAATCAGTGTGTGTATAGATATAAATAGGGAATATAATCAGTGTGTGTGTATAGATATAAATAGGGAATATAATCAGTGTGTGTGTATAGATATAAATAGGGAATATAATCAGTGTGTGTATAGATATAAATAGGGAATATAATCAGTGTGTGTATAGATATAAATAGGGAATATAATCAGTGTGTGTATAGATATAAATAGAGAATATAATCAGTGTGTGTGTATAGATATAAATAGGGAATATAATCAGTGTGTGTATAGATATAAATAGAGAATATAATCAGTGTGTGTGTATAGATATAAATAGGGAATATAATCAGTGTGTGTATAGATATAAATAGGGAATATAATCAGTGTGTGTGTATAGATATAAATAGGGAATATAATCAGTGTGTGTGTATAGATATAAATAGAGAATATAATCAGTGTGTGTGTATAGATATAAATAGGGAATATAATCAGTGTGTGTATAGATATAAATAGAGAATATAATCAGTGTGTGTATAGATATAAATAGGGAATATAATCAGTGTGTGTGTATAGATATAAATAGGGAATATAATCAGTGTGTGTGTATAGATATAAATAGGGAATATAATCAGTGTGTGTATAGATATAAATAGGGAATATAATCAGTGTGTGTGTATAGATATAAATAGGGAATATAATCAGTGTGTGTGTATAGATATAAATAGGAAATATAATCATGTGTGTGTGTATAGATATAAATAGGGAATATAATCAGTGTGTGTGTATAGATATAAATAGAGAATATAATCAGTGTGTGTGTATAGATATAAATAGGGAATATAATCAGTGTGTGTGTATAGATATAAATAGAGAATATAATCAGTGTGTGTGTATAGATATAAATAGAGAATATAATCAGGGAATATAATCAGTGTGTGTATAGATATAAATAGGAATATAATCAGTGTGTGTATAGATATAAATAGGGAATATAATCAGTGTGTGTGTATAGATATAAATAGGGAATATAATCAGTGTGTGTGTATAGATATAAATAGGGAATATAATCAGGGAATATAATCAGTGTGTGTATAGATATAAATAGGGAATATAATCAGTGTGTGTGTATAGATATAAATAGGGAATATAATCAGTGTGTGTGTATAGATATAAATAGGGAATATAATCAGTGTGTGTATAGATATAAATAGAGAATATAATCAGTGTGTGTGTATAGATATAAATAGGGAATATAATCAGTGTGTGTGTATAGATATAAATAGAGAATATAATCAGTGTGTGTGTATAGATATAAATAGAGAATATAATCAGGGAATATAATCAGTGTGTGTGTATAGATATAAATAGGGAATATAATCAGTGTGTGTATAGATATAAATAGGGAATATAATCAGTGTGTGTATAGATATAAATAGGGAATATAATCAGTGTGTGTGTATAGATATAAATAGGGAATATAATCAGGGAATATAATCAGTGTGTGTGTATAGATATAAATAGGGAATATAATCAGTGTGTGTGTATAGATATAAATAGAGAATAGGGAATATAATCAGTGTGTGTGTATAGATATAAATAGGGAATATAATCAGTGTGTGTATAGATATAAATAGGGAATATAATCAGTGTGTGTATAGATATAAATAGGGAATATAATCAGTGTGTGTGTATAGATATAAATAGGGAATATAATCAGTGTGTGTATAGATATAAATAGGGAATATAATCAGTGTGTGTGTATAGATATAAATAGGGAATATAATCAGTGTGTGTATAGATATAAATAGAGAATATAATCAGTGTGTGTATAGATATAAATAGAGAATATAATCAGTGTGTGTATAGATATAAATAGGGAATATAATCAGTGTGTGTATAGATATAAATAGGGAATATAATCAGTGTGTGTATAGATATAAATAGAGAATATAATCAGTGTGTGTATAGATATAAATAGGGAATATAATCAGTGTGTGTATAGATATAAATAGGGAATATAATCAGTGTGTGTATAGATATAAATAGAGAATATAATCAGTGTGTGTATAGATATAAATAGAGAATATAATCAGTGTGTGTATAGATATAAATAGGGAATATAATCAGTGTGTGTATAGATATAAATAGGGAATATAATCAGTGTGTGTATAGATATAAATAGAGAATATAATCAGTGTGTGTATAGATATAAATAGGGAATCAGTGTGTGTGTATAGATATAAATAGGGAATATAATCAGTGTGTGTATAGATATAAATAGGGAATATAATCAGTGTGTGTGTATAGATATAAATAGGGAATATAATCAGTGTGTGTATAGATATAAATAGAGAATATAATCAGTGTGTGTATAGATATAAATAGGGAATATAATCAGTGTGTGTGTATAGATATAAATAGGGAATATAATCAGTGTGTGTGTATAGATATAAATAGGGAATATAATCAGTGTGTGTATAGATATAAATAGGGAATATAATCAGTGTGTGTATAGATATAAATAGGGAATATAATCAGTGTGTGTATAGATATAAATAGGGAATATAATCAGTGTGTGTGTATAGATATAAATAGGGAATATAATCAGTGTGTGTGTATAGATATAAATAGAGAATATAATCAGTGTGTGTGTATAGATATAAATAGGGAATATAATCAGTGTGTGTATAGATATAAATAGAGAATATAATCAGTGTGTGTGTATAGATATAAATAGGGAATATAATCAGTGTGTGTATAGATATAAATAGGGAATATAATCAGTGTGTGTATAGATATAAATAGGGAATATAATCAGTGTGTGTGTATAGATATAAATAGGGAATATAATCAGTGTGTGTATAGATATAAATAGGGAATATAATCAGTGTGTGTGTATAGATATAAATAGGGAATATAATCAGTGTGTGTGTATAGATATAAATAGGGAATATAATCAGTGTGTGTATAGATATAAATAGAGAATATAATCAGTGTGTGTGTATAGATATAAATAGGGAATATAATCAGTGTGTGTATAGATATAAATAGGGAATATAATCAGTGTGTGTGTAGATATAAATAGGGAATATAATCAGTGTGTGTATAGATATAAATAGGGAATATAATCAGTGTGTGTGTATAGATATAAATAGGGAATATAATCAGTGTGTGTATAGATATAAATAGGGAATATAATCAGTGTGTGTGTATAGATATAAATAGAGAATATAATCAGTGTGTGTATAGATATAAATAGAGAATATAATCAGTGTGTGTGTATAGATATAAATAGGGAATATAATCAGTGTGTGTATAGATATAAATAGGGAATATAATCAGTGTGTGTGTATAGATATAAATAGAGAATATAATCAGTGTGTGTATAGATATAAATAGAGAATATAATCAGTGTGTGTATAGATATAAATAGGGAATATAATCAGTGTGTGTATAGATATAAATAGGGAATATAATCAGTGTGTGTGTAAAGATATAAATAGGGAATATAATCAGTGTGTGTGTATAGATATAAATAGGGAATATAATCAGTGTGTGTGTATAGATATAAATAGGGAATATAATCAGTGTGTGTGTATAGATATAAATAGAGAATATAATCAGTGTGTGTATAGATATAAATAGAGAATATAATCAGTGTGTGTATAGATATAAATAGGGAATATAATCAGTGTGTGTGTATAGATATAAATAGGGAATATAATCAGTGTGTGTGTATAGATATAAATAGAGAATATAATCAGTGTGTGTATAGATATAAATAGAGAATATAATCAGTGTGTGTATAGATATAAATAGAGAATATAATCAGTGTGTGTGTATAGATATAAATAGGGAATATAATCAGTGTGTGTGTATAGATATAAATAGGGAATATAATCAGTGTGTGTGTATAGATATAAATAGGGAATATAATCAGTGTGTGTGTATAGATATAAATAGAGAATATAATCAGTGTGTGTATAGATATAAATAGGGAATATAATCAGTGTGTGTATAGATATAAATAGGGAATATAATCAGTGTGTGTATATAGATATAAATAGAGAATATAATCAGTGTGTGTGTATAGATATAAATAGAGAATATAATCAGTGTGTGTGTATATATATAAATAGAGAATATAATCAGGGAATATAATCAGTGTGTGTGTATAGATATAAATAGGGAATATAATCAGTGTGTGTATAGATATAAATAGGGAATATAATCAGTGTGTGTATATAGATATAAATAGAGAATATAATCAGTGTGTGTGTATAGATATAAATAGAGAATATAATCAGTGTGTGTGTATAGATATAAATAGAGAATATAATCAGTGTGTGTATAGATATAAATAGGGAATATAATCAGTGTGTGTGTATAGATATAAATAGGGAATATAATCAGTGTGTGTATAGATATAAATAGGGAATATAATCAGTGTGTGTATAGATATAAATAGAGAATATAATCAGTGTGTGTATAGATATAAATAGAGAATATAATCAGTGTGTGTATAGATATAAATAGGGAATATAATCAGTGTGTGTGTATAGATATAAATAGGGAATATAATCAGTGTGTGTATAGATATAAATAGGGAATATAATCAGTGTGTGTATAGATATAAATAGGGAATATAATCAGTGTGTGTATAGATATAAATAGAGAATATAATCAGTGTGTGTGTATAGATATAAATAGGGAATATAATCAGTGTGTGTATAGATATAAATAGGGAATATAATCAGTGTGTGTATAGATATAAATAGGGAATATAATCAGTGTGTGTGTATAGATATAAATAGAGAATATAATCAGTGTGTGTATAGATATAAATAGAGAATATAATCAGTGTGTGTGTATAGATATAAATAGGGAATATAATCAGTGTGTGTATAGATATAAATAGGGAATATAATCAGTGTGTGTATAGATATAAATAGAGAATATAATCAGTGTGTGTATAGATATAAATAGGGAATATAATCAGTGTGTGTGTATAGATATAAATAGAGAATATAATCAGTGTGTGTATAGATATAAATAGGGAATATAATCAGTGTGTGTATAGATATAAATAGAGAATATAATCAGTGTGTGTGTATAGATATAAATAGAGAATATAATCAGTGTGTGTATAGATATAAATAGAGAATATAATCAGTGTGTGTATAGATATAAATAGAGAATATAATCAGTGTGTGTGTATAGATATAAATAGGGAATATAATCAGTGTGTGTATAGATATAAATAGGGAATATAATCAGTGTGTGTATAGATATAAATAGGGAATATAATCAGTGTGTGTGTATAGATATAAATAGGGAATATAATCTCTGTGTGTATAGATATAAATAGAGAATATAATCAGTGTGTGTATAGATATATATAGGGAATATAATCAGTGTGTGTGTATAGATATAAATAGGGAATATAATCAGTGTGTGTGTATAGATATAAATAGGGAATATAATCAGTGTGTGTATAGATATAAATAGGGAATATAATCAGTGTGTGTATAGATATAAATAGGGAATATAATCAGTGTGTGTGTATAGATATAAATAGGGAATATAATCAGTGTGTGTGTATAGATATAAATAGGGAATATAATCAGTGTGTGTGTATAGATATAAATAGGGAATATAATCAGTGTGTGTATAGATATAAATAGGGAATATAATCAGTGTGTGTGTATAGATATAAATAGGGAATATAATCAGTGTGTGTGTATAGATATAAATAGGGAATATAATCAGTGTGTGTGTATAGATATAAATAGGGAATATAATCAGTGTGTGTATAGATATAAATAGGGAATATAATCAGTGTGTGTGTATAGATATAAATAGAGAATATAATCAGTGTGTGTGTATAGATATAAATAGGGAATATAATCAGTGTGTGTGTATAGATATAAATAGGGAATATAATCAGTGTGTGTATAGATATAAATAGGGAATATAATCAGTGTGTGTATAGATATAAATAGGGAATATAATCAGTGTGTGTGTATAGATATAAATAGGGAATATAATCAGTGTGTGTGTATAGATATAAATAGGGAATATAATCAGTGTGTGTGTATAGATATAAATAGGGAATATAATCAGTGTGTGTATAGATATAAATAGGGAATATAATCAGTGTGTGTGTATAGATATAAATAGGGAATATAATCAGTGTGTGTGTATAGATATAAATAGGGAATATAATCAGTGTGTGTGTATAGATATAAATAGAGAATATAATCAGTGTGTGTGTATAGATATAAATAGAGAATATAATCAGTGTGTGTGTATAGATATAAATAGGGAATATAATCAGTGTGTGTGTATAGATATAAATAGGGAATATAATCAGTGTGTGTGTATAGATATAAATAGGGAATATAATCAGTGTGTGTGTATAGATATAAATAGAGAATATAATCAGTGTGTGTGTATAGATATAAATAGAGAATATAATCAGGGAATATAATCAGTGTGTGTGTATAGATATAAATAGGGAATATAATCAGTGTGTGTATAGATATAAATAGGGAATATAATCAGTGTGTGTATAGATATAAATAGGGAATATAATCAGTGTGTGTGTATAGATATAAATAGGGAATATAATCAGTGTGTGTGTATAGATATAAATAGGGAATATAATCAGTGTGTGTGTATAGATATAAATAGAGAATATAATCAGTGTGTGTGTATAGATATAAATAGAGAATATAATCAGGGAATATAATCAGTGTGTGTGTATAGATATAAATAGGGAATATAATCAGTGTGTGTATAGATATAAATAGGGAATATAATCAGTGTGTGTATAGATATAAATAGGGAATATAATCAGTGTGTGTGTATAGATATAAATAGGGAATATAATCAGGGAATATAATCAGTGTGTGTGTATAGATATAAATAGGGAATATAATCAGTGTGTGTGTATAGATATAAATAGAGAATATAATCAGGGAATATAATCAGTGTGTGTGTATAGATATAAATAGGGAATATAATCAGTGTGTGTATAGATATAAATAGAGAATATAATCAGTGTGTGTGTATAGATATAAATAGGGAATATAATCAGTGTGTGTGTATAGATATAAATAGAGAATATAATCAGTGTGTGTGTATAGATATAAATAGAGAATATAATCAGGGAATATAATCAGTGTGTGTGTATAGATATAAATAGGGAATATAATCAGTGTGTGTATAGATATAAATAGGGAATATAATCAGTGTGTGTATAGATATAAATAGGGAATATAATCAGTGTGTGTGTATAGATATAAATAGGGAATATAATCAGGGAATATAATCAGTGTGTGTGTATAGATATAAATAGGGAATATAATCAGGGAATATAATCAGTGTGTGTGTATAGATATAAATAGGGAATATAATCAGTGTGTGTATAGATATAAATAGAGAATATAATCAGTGTGTGTGTATAGATATAAATAGGGAATATAATCAGTGTGTGTATAGATATAAATAGGGAATATAATCAGTGTGTGTGTATAGATATAAATAGAGAATATAATCAGTGTGTGTGTATAGATATAAATAGGGAATATAATCAGTGTGTGTGTATAGATATAAATAGGGAATATAATCAGTGTGTGTATAGATATAAATAGGGAATATAATCAGTGTGTGTGTATAGATATAAATAGGGAATATAATCAGTGTGTGTGTATAGATATAAATAGGGAATATAATCAGTGTGTGTATAGATATAAATAGGGAATATAATCAGTGTGTGTATAGATATAAATAGGGAATATAATCAGTGTGTGTATAGATATAAATAGAGAATATAATCAGTGTGTGTATAGATATAAATAGGGAATATAATCAGTGTGTGTGTATAGATATAAATAGGGAATATAATCAGTGTGTGTGTATAGATATAAATAGGGAATATAATCAGTGTGTGTGTATAGATATAAATAGGGAATATAATCAGTGTGTGTATAGATATAAATAGGGAATATAATCAGTGTGTGTGTATAGATATAAATAGGGAATATAATCAGTGTGTGTGTATAGATATAAATAGGGAATATAATCAGTGTGTGTGTATAGATATAAATAGGGAATATAATCAGTGTGTGTATAGATATAAATAGAGAATATAATCAGTGTGTGTATAGATATAAATAGAGAATATAATCAGTGTGTGTATAGATATAAATAGGGAATATAATCAGTGTGTGTGTATAGATATAAATAGAGAATATAATCAGTGTGTGTATAGATATAAATAGGGAATATAATCAGTGTGTGTGTATAGATATAAATAGAGAATATAATCAGTGTGTGTATAGATATAAATAGAGAATATAATCAGTGTGTGTGTATAGATATAAATAGGGAATATAATCAGTGTGTGTATAGATATAAATAGGGAATATAATCAGTGTGTGTATAGATATAAATAGGGAATATAATCAGTGTGTGTATAGATATAAATAGGGAATATAATCAGTGTGTGTGTATAGATATAAATAGAGAATATAATCAGTGTGTGTGTATAGATATAAATAGGGAATATAATCAGTGTGTGTATAGATATAAATAGGGAATATAATCAGTGTGTGTATAGATATAAATAGAGAATATAATCAGTGTGTGTATAGATATAAATAGGGAATATAATCAGTGTGTGTGTATAGATATAAATAGAGAATATAATCAGTGTGTGTATAGATATAAATAGGGAATATAATCAGTGTGTGTGTATAGATATAAATAGGGAATATAATCAGTGTGTGTGTATAGATATAAATAGGGAATATAATCAGTGTGTGTGTATAGATATAAATAGGGAATATAATCAGTGTGTGTGTATAGATATAAATAGGGAATATAATCAGTGTGTGTATAGATATAAATAGAGAATATAATCAGTGTGTGTATAGATATAAATAGGGAATATAATCACTGTGTGTATAGATATAAATAGAGAATATAATCAGTGTGTGTATAGATATAAATAGAGAATATAATCAGTGTGTGTATAGATATAAATAGGGAATATAATCAGTGTGTGTATAGATATAAATAGGGAATATAATCAGTGTGTGTATAGATATAAATAGAGAATATAATCAGTGTGTGTATAGATATAAATAGGGAATATAATCAGTGTGTGTGTATAGATATAAATAGAGAATATAATCAGTGTGTGTGTATAGATATAAATAGAGAATATAATCAGTGTGTGTGTATAGATATAAATAGGGAATATAATCAGTGTGTGTATAGATATAAATAGGGAATATAATCAGTGTGTGTATAGATATAAATAGAGAATATAATCAGTGTGTGTGTATAGATATAAATAGGGAATATAATCAGTGTGTGTATAGATATAAATAGAGAATATAATCAGTGTGTGTGTATAGATATAAATAGGGAATATAATCAGTGTGTGTGTATAGATATAAATAGGGAATATAATCAGTGTGTGTGTATAGATATAAATAGGGAATATAATCAGTGTGTATATAGATATAAATAGGGAATATAATCAGTGTGTGTATAGATATAAATAGGGAATATAATCAGTGTGTGTGTATAGATATAAATAGGGAATATAATCAGTGTGTGTGTATAGATATAAATAGGGAATATAATCAGTGTGTGTATAGATATAAATAGAGAATATAATCAGTGTGTGTGTATAGATATAAATAGGGAATATAATCAGTGTGTGTGTATAGATATAAATAGGGAATATAATCAGTGTGTGTATAGATATAAATAGGGAATATAATCAGTGTGTGTGTATAGATATAAATAGAGAATATAATCAGTGTGTGTATAGATATAAATAGGGAATATAATCAGTGTGTGTGTATAGATATAAATAGAGAATATAATCAGTGTGTGTATAGATATAAATAGGGAATATAATCAGTGTGTGTATAGATATAAATAGGGAATATAATCAGTGTGTGTATAGATATAAATAGGGAATATAATCAGTGTGTGTATAGATATAAATAGGGAATATAATCAGTGTGTGTATAGATATAAATAGGGAATATAATCAGTGTGTGTGTATAGATATAAATAGGGAATATAATCAGTGTGTGTATATAGATATAAATAGGGAATATAATCAGTGTGTGTATAGATATAAATAGGGAATATAATCAGTGTGTGTGTATAGATATAAATAGGGAATATAATCAGTGTGTGTATAGATATAAATAGAGAATATAATCAGTGTGTGTGTATAGATATAAATAGGGAATATAATCAGTGTGTGTGTATAGATATAAATAGGGAATATAATCAGTGTGTGTGTATAGATATAAATAGGGAATATAATCAGTGTGTGTATAGATATAAATAGAGAATATAATCAGTGTGTGTGTATAGATATAAATAGGGAATATAATCAGTGTGTGTGTATAGATATAAATAGGGAATATAATCAGTGTGTGTGTATAGATATAAATAGGGAATATAATCAGTGTGTGTGTATAGATATAAATAGGGAATATAATCAGTGTGTGTATATAGATATAAATAGGGAATATAATCAGTGTGTGTATAGATATAAATATGGAATATAATCAGTGTGTGTGTATAGATATAAATAGGGAATATAATCAGTGTGTGTATAGATATAAATAGGGAATATAATCAGTGTGTGTGTATAGATATAAATAGGGAATATAATCAGTGTGTGTATAGATATAAATAGGGAATATAATCAGTGTGTGTGTATAGATATAAATAGGGAATATAATCAGTGTGTGTATAGATATAAATAGGGAATATAATCAGTGTGTGTGTATAGATATAAATAGAGAATATAATCAGTGTGTGTATAGATATAAATAGGGAATATAATCAGTGTGTGTATAGATATAAATAGGGAATATAATCAGTGTGTGTATAGATATAAATAGAGAATATAATCAGTGTGTGTATAGATATAAATAGGGAATATAATCAGTGTGTGTATAGATATAAATAGGGAATATAATCAGTGTGTGTATAGATATAAATAGAGAATATAATCAGTGTGTGTATAGATATAAATAGGGAATATAATCAGTGTGTGTGTATAGATATAAATAGAGAATATA